>NC_071258.1:31886202-32066202 GCF_023375685.1 Ictalurus furcatus | reverse complement strand
AGACAGACAGACAGACAGACAGAGAGAGATGGAGAAAGAGAGAGAGACAGACAGACAGAGACAGAGAGAGGCAGAGACAAACCGTGAGAGAGACAGACTGAGAGAGAGACAGACCGACCGAGAGAGAGACCGACCAAGAGAGAGAGAGAGACAGACTGATAGAGAGAGAGACAGACCGATAGAGAGAGAGAGAGAGACAGACCGACCGAGAGAGAGACAGACCGACCGAGTGAGAGAGAGAGAGAGCGAGAGAGACAGACCGACCGAGAGAGAGAGAGAGAGAGAGACAGACCAAGAGAGAGACAGACCGATAGTGAGGAGAGAGACAGACCGATAGAGAGAGAGAGAGAGAGAGAGAGAGAGAGACAGACCGACCGAGAGAGAGAGAGAGACAGACCGAGAGAGAGAGAGAGACAGACCAAGAGAGAGACCGACCGATAGAGAGAGAGAGAGAGGGAGAGACAGACCGAGAGAGAGAGGGAGAGACAGAATGAGAGAGAGAGACATACTGAGAGAGAGAGACAGACAGACTGAGAGAGACAGACAGAGTGAGAGAGAGAGCGAGAGAGAGAGGGAAAGACAGACCGAGAGAGAGAGACAGACAGACTGAGAGAGACAGACAGACAGAGTGAGAGAGAGAGCGAGAGAGAGAGGTAGGACATATAGTTTAAGATTAGTAACCAGATTAATAACCAGGGTCGTAGCTCAGTATGTGCAGTGTGTGTTGGTAGGGATGAAGGGATGAAGCATATTTGTAACATGACAAGTAGGCTTGCTGCGATAGTCTGTGTTCCCGGTGTTCGGGCCACACACCGATTACATCACTCGCGTACCGTGGCACCGCCCCCACTGTCGTTTTGCCTTTTTATAGTAATAAAAATCATTTCGTTCTGTTAGAGCACGGACGCTACAATTAAAAACCGAACGCATCTGCTCAGTTCAGCATGAGCCGAAGTCGCAGCACAGATCAGCAGGAGTCACATTTCATTCATCACGAGTGACAGCGAGGCGAGCTGACTGACGAGGCGATGGCGGAAGGTTTGGTTTCAGAAGTTCTATGTTTATTATAAGTGAGTTTGTCATTGTACTGTTTTGTAGTTGTTATGTTTTTCATTAAGAGTAATAATGAAGCCACCGTTCAAGCAGTCGCCGCCTCCGACTTGCCGTTAAGTCGAAAGTGAAATGCGCATGGCCGCACGGGCATTCACAAGCGAGGGGGAAAACACCCCACCCCCGGCGATACCGGTATTACCAGTGTTGTCACACGTCGAGTAACAGGTGGGAAAATTTCCTCACGGTCACATCCCTAATGACGAGCCTTGTGTGTGTTTACCTTGGAGAAGCTGCTCTGGTGGAGCTGCTCAGGAGGAAGTTTTCTAGAGGAGGCGCTCTGGAGGAAGCAGTCAGGAAGAGGAGCTCTGAAAAAGGTTCTCTGAGGGAACCGCAGAAGGCACTCCGGAGAAAGTGCTCTGTGGAGCTGATCTGGAAGAGACGCTTTGTGGTGGAGCGGGCACTCTGAAGCGGCTCTAGAAAAGCTAGTGTTCTGGGGTGCTTCTCTGTAGGAGCCATTTCGTGGAAGTCAGTCTGGAGAAGGCGCTCTGGAGAAAGCATTCTCAAGAAGGTGCTCTGTGCAAGATGCTCTGGTGAAAGCCTTTTGTGGGAGTCGTTGTGGAGAAGGTTCTCTGGGCAAGTTGCTCCGGAGAAGGTGCTCAAGGAGAGCGTTAAGGAAGGCGCTCATGAGAAAGCGCCCTAGAGAAGGCATTCTGGTGGAGCTGCTCTGGAGAAGTTAAGATGGAGGAATAATGAGCAAGCCAGTGTGGATGGTGTGGTCGAGGACAATATGAAGGGTCAAACGATCAAGACATTCCCTCCTCACCATTTTATTTTCCTCCCCTCTCTCTCTCTCTCTCTCTCTCTCAGCTTCACCGGTGCTTTAATGGTATGAATGTTCCATTATTACTGAAGTAGATCTGAATAGAAACCAGTGTGTTCCTGTAGATGTGGGGAATATAGTAAACAAATAGTTAGAGCCGTACTAGAACGGTCTAATCTGTGGACCTTCTGCAAGAAATGTTCCCGTGTGTTCCTCTGCCATCACAGTTTAGTCTTAATGTCTCGAAACAGTTAGGATTTGTTGTGTGTGAATCTGTCCGTGGCTAGTTACTGTCTCTGCTTTATATCACTGACTCTGAAGATCTCTCTCTCTTTCTCTCTCTCTCTCTCTGCCTCTGTAAAATGAATGAATGGAGTAAGATGGAATCCCCACCCAACCCTTCCCCACCCCCGACCCCGCCCTTGTCTTTCTTTCCCCTCCGACCTGGAGGCCCACTTCTGAGCCAAACAGTTACAGATGAGCGGCAACACCGTACAGACCCCGGAGGGAAAATTCCTCTGAGTCAGACTTTCACAACAGTGGCCATTTTTGCACACGAACAGTCCGACCTGATCTTCACGCTCACCTGCTCACACAAACCGTCAGTTCAAATACCACCTCATTTCGCTTACGACTGAAGCCAGATTCGTTCTTGGCAGTGCTATTCAGCAGCTGCCGCCAGTGTTTACGTATCCAGTCAGGTAGGGGATCAAAACCAGTTTTTCTTCAGCCCGAGTCACTGCGAGAAGCCCCCTCGTGTCTAAACATGGCCTTAAATGGATATGAGGAATGCGACCATTGTTCGTCAAACCGTCGTGCCGATCGTCACGCCGGCGCGTTAGACGCCGTAAACTTTGTTTCGAAGGGAACTTATCGAAGGGAGTGCGACGTTTCGCGACGTTCCTTGAATTCTACCGTTGATTCGTTTTCTATAACAGCATCTCGGACTGTAGTTCCTGCTACAAGGCAAATCACAAATATTATATTATATTATATTATATTATATTATATTATATTATATTAATGTGCTGGTTGTACTACGATATCATTTCCGTAGCGACGTCGAATTTATAGGGAAGGTTCACATCATCTAAACCTAATAATAAACGCATTAAGGAAGTCGGGTTATGTGATCAAGAAAATGTCTAACCGTTGATCGGGTTAAGCTATCTGTAAGGAGCTGTTTATTTAAGGTTTACGGAAGGAGTCTCCAGTTTCAGCGATGAAGAGGTTTGCGCTCTCCGGTTTCTCAGTAACGTGATGACTGTTTGGAGCTGCTATAACAGACGTGCTAATAGGAGAGAACTCGTTTCCACAGCATTAAATGCAACAATAAACGTGTTGTTTGTTTTTTAAATAAATAAATAAATAAATAAATTGAATAAGAAGCATAAAAGAGATGGAATAGTTCAGGACGTGTTGCTATTGGCAAATGATAAACTTCAGCGTGGTAACAGCGTCATGACATCACACCGTCATTGATTATTTTCCTCTATCGGCACACCCGCACGTTTTTTTTTTTTCTTTCTTTAATTTCTTGAAAGTATCTAACTCCTGTATGCAAATATAGGAGGAGTCTATTTGCATATTCATGAGATCAAATTTACATGTTCGTCCAATCCGGATTTCTCGATGATTGGTGCTTCCGTGCACGTTTCTGTCGAGCTGGAACTTCAAGAAATTGTGTTTTTGGCACAGAACGTATAAGAAACGTGTTAAGCAGGATTTCAAGCAGGACCTCCACAGCCATATGCCTGGATTTTCTCACCGTGTCCTCTGGAAGATCTGCTTTTTTTTTCCGGATCTTTTAGACGACGTCTTCGGTCTCAGAAAAGTCTTGGATCGTGCGAGATCCATCTCCAAATCGTCCAGAACGGAAGCTCAGCAGCCGATCCGTCAGTATTTATCAGCGGCTCACGGTATTACCCGCCGCTCGCCCACGCGTAGATCACAGCCGCTAGCTGGAATAAGAGCGATGAAGGAAATTAAAAAAAAGATTAACCAAGTGAGCGAGATTTCTAAAATTAAAAAAAAAGAAAAGAAAAACATCAGTGAGAGAGAGAATTAGGGAAAGTGGGGAAGCCGGTTTATCTTGAAGCCTTTGCTACACCTCCAGCTCATGGGGTTTTTTTTGTTATAGTGACAGATTGTTCTGTAGCAAATTACTGATGTTTTCTGTCTTATCTTAGTGTATCAGGAGAATGTAGAGATGTTCAGCTCCTCCAGTGATAATACATCAGCAAACACACACACACACACACACACACACACACACACACACACACACACATGTATATGTATGTGTGTGTGTGTGTGTGTGTGTGTACATATACAAAGCAGCCAGTGTTTTAATATGGTACGCTTTTCAGTGCCAGTGTAATGTGACACCATCCGATTCAGTACTTTGCAACCGATTCGGTTTTAACTGAAAAACGTAATCTCTTCGCTCGCTCCGAGGAGTTAACGTCCAGTCCGCTTCTCCATCTATTGTAAATAAACGACTAATTTAATACGCCAACGATTGTATCGTCATGTTTAAAACAAGGTTTCGGAGCTACAGGTAGAAACCCAGCAGTGAGTCAGAATTTGCACACGAGTTATTTTCCCCTTTCTCCCCCTTTCTAGACGGTTTCTATGAAGGCGAGTCAAAAGTGCAGCAGAAACTGTCGGGAAACAGGATGCGAAAGTGAAATGTATTCCCAGTGTGGTGTTCTCAGTCGCTGTCCTTCTACTGCTGCCTTCACCCGGGTGCACGTCTGTGACACGTATTTGCAGTAAACCATGCACGATAAATTCACGTTTTATTAGAGTGGACGAACGGTGTTTATATTTGTGTGCTTATTTATTTTTCTTTCTTTCGTCCTGTCTTTACCTTCTTACTTTCTGTCTTTCGATAATTATTTATTTAATTATTTCTCTGTTTATACTTTCTTTCTCTTTCAAGATTTTGAACCTTTACTAGACTAGATATTTCTTATTCCTTCTTATTCTTCTTTAAAAAATGTGTCTTTACTATAATGCTGTTGTCCCCCCCCCCCCCCCCCCCCCCCCCCGTCTCTACACCTATCCTTCTTGGGACTTTTACTAGACTGGATAAAGCTGGAGGCCATCTCCCCCCCCCCCCCCATTGTTTTTCTTTTATTCTGTCGATGTAGTCTGTTCCCACTGTAGTTATCTCTATTAAAGAACTCTACTAGGTTGTTATTCTTTATCTTCTCTAGTCATTGTTATTTCTGTACCTACAATACGCTGTAGCTCTATTATAAGAACAGTAACGACGGGCGGGAGTAATAAAAACCCCACCCCACCCCACCCCCTAGGGCCGTTCCATCTCTTCATCCGATACGCTGTGTCAGGACGTCAGGTAATCGCGCCCTCCTGCTCTCCTCCGCCCCCCCCCCCCCCTTCGCGTTTCGATGAGGTGTTGATTAGATTGCGATCAGTTCTGGCCAGCCGTCCTCCGGGAGAACACGGACTCGGGTTACCGTCAAAGTGGCCTTCTCACTTTTCACGTCATCCACCCTTTTCACTCGTCCTGTCCCGACCACCCTCCCCACCCCCCCACCCCCCCAGCCGTCCTCCATCCTACGGCTTTGTTCAGGTGACCCATCTTTGTGACCCAAGACAAGAGAGTCAGATTACCCTCGTTCCCTCCTCCTTCCCGTCATTCTCCGCATCGACTCTTTCGGGGGTTTTATTTCTTTCTTTATTTATTTATTTTTTACGGAAGCCCGCAAGGTGCCATTTCACACCCATCAAACCTACGAGGGTTTTAGGAGGTCCACAGGAAGAACCAACAAGCCTGGACCGAGTCCTGAATGGAGTGAGACGTGCTGAATGCAGTAGTTTGCGGTCTGCAGCGAAACCTTGAACCTTTTCTGTGTTAAAATCCCCTCAGATGTATGACCTCATTTATAAGAAACCCCCTCTCTCCTCTCCGAGATGATTCAGTAGTCAGCATGTAGAAAAGTGAAAGCTCCGCAGTAATACCACTTCCCCTTTTATGAGAAGCCGTCCCAGATAGGCAGCAGTTTATTTCCCAGGATATAAACGTATTCAATACAAAATATACTTTTCTGAGATATCGTGGCTCTCGTATGAACTTTTTATCTTCTATACCGTTCACAAACAGTAGGAAGGAGTTGAAAGCGGCTTACGTGAAGAATCTCAGTCTTCTTAAAATGTCCAGATTGACTTCGATTTTCATTCTTTGCGGACTTAAATAATCTCTTTTAAATAAAACATTAAATAAAAGTATCATTGCACTCATTTTTGCATCACTGCTATTATTATTATTATTATTATTATTATTATTATTATTATTGTTTAAATTCATCCCACGACTTAAAAATTAGCCCATGTATACTAGCAAATATTACAAGACCACATGTTTCTGAATGTAGATCATTTTTCTGTCAGGAGTTCCACAAAGTTATGAACCACAAACACGTTCGTTAAGGCGTTGTTCGTGGTCGTTCAAGTGTTAGTGGCGTGTTTACTTAAGTTAATTTTACGGTGTGTTGATGCAGAAGCCCACATAGGTTTGCTCACAAATATTGTCTTAAAGAAAAGATCTTATATATATATATATATATATAAAATATATATATATATATATGAGGAGATTGCAGACACATATACATGTACGTATATCCCTGATATCTTAGAATATTTATCATGATAATGATATTATATCATCATTGCGCACTAATCCCAATGAAATCCAGGTTATAAAACTATAACATATAGAAATTGTTCAGGGGGTGAGTCTATGTTTGGGGGCTTTTTCTTTCTTTCTTTCTTTCCCTTTTACCACGTTCTTTGATTTTGGGGTTGTGTTGTTGAGGCTAGAAGTGCAGGAAGCATCTGTACGTCTTTCTGTTGACGCTATTTTGTGCCACCACAAAATATTTTAATATAAGAAAACAAGAGCCGGGTGTAATTTCATAGGAAGCCACAGCATTGTTTTTCAGTTACTCAAACCCATACGTGTGTGTGTGTGTGTGTGTGTGTGTGTGTTAATCCTCTGTCAGGTGCTGCGTGACTTTATCTGATGTCCTACATACAGTGCAGCTAATCTGCAACATCTCTGCGTAATCTGTACTCAATTCTGCTTACTTAGACTTCAGCTGCCGCAGTTTCCACGTGCACCAGCGAGAACCAGCCGAAATACCCCGTGCGCTATTCTCCTGCAAGCGCACAGTGCGGTACTACGGCCAGGAGGCGGGATTACATTCCCACATCGGGATGTTTGAAGGCTTTACTACGGTGTATATACAGTACGGATCGTGATATCGATTATGTAGGTTTGGAAACGAACTGCAAGCAAAACAGACTTTCAACCCAACTTTGCTCAGGTTAACTATTCATGATTTATGTTGCGCCTGTAAACAAGAGGCTTGAGGTTTTTTTGCCGCATCGGACGTACCTCGGAATTAAAAAGCGTAACGAGTTTCAGTGTTCCAGCTTTAACCAGCGAATATGTCTGTGTTTATCGAGCTTACAGCTAATTTTTGTATATTCACTAGAACTCATTTTAAAGGTTAAAGAAGTGCCTCGGTGCTACGAGCGGCCATGTCGACTCGACATCATGTGCTGAACTCGGGGTCGAAGACACCCCACAAGGTTGGGGTTGGAGGTTGGGAATTTACAAGCGACGACCTCTAGTTCGAATACTAGAGGCATCTGACGCAGGGACAGGACAGTTAATGCGTCCGGAAAAAAATAAGTCGGCGATGAAAACAGTGTTTAAAGAAGCCGTGTTTGTCAGTTCACTGATCGGACCAGACGGGGTAAATAAAAGGAAAAACCCTCCCCTTTTTGAGCTGAAGTCTCAAGCCCCTAGCGCTAGTCTCTGGCCTGATGAGCTTCCTTACTAGCTAAATAATTTACACAAATGCTTGTGATTGGATAAACCACAACCGGAGTGGTGGGTTGTTTTTTTGTTTGTTTTTTTTTGGTTTACGTTTAGAAAGTATTGGAGTCGATAAACCACTCCTCTGAAATATTCTGCCGAGTCGTATATTTGAATGCATTTGAACCGTACGGACTCCCGCCTTAAACAGATTCTCTCAATTATACGTTTGTTTAATATCTACGGAAATAAATCCATACCTAAGCTACGAATTTACCTGAAAACAGTTGTCCATTTTACAGATTTGAAACTTCTAATGATCTGCTCTCAGCGATTGGGAGATTGGAATTGCTCTTTGGGAGAAAAAAAAAAAAAAAAGTTTTCAGAAACTCGTCTCGATGAAGTCTTTTACATAATCGTTCACAGCGGAAATGTTTCCAATACGAGTGTAATAATAACACATCTCGTCTGTGGGTAAAAACCCACATCCTGGCATCTAGAACACAAATGTTATACGATCACGCTGCTCCAACGATGATAAAGTGAGGCCTCGTGTCTGCTTTTGGTTTAACATAACAGCCAACTTATAGATATTTCCCAGCGTTCTTCTCTCTCTAGCACTTCTCAACGAATTTTAACGATCAGTGTCGCGAAGCAGCTTTACAGCTTTACATCTAGATCGATTCATTAACAAAAAGGTGCTTTAACAAGAGCGGGGGGGAACCGCGGACGTCATGAGACAAGTGATGGACGTAAGATGTAATAAAAGCGTCAGGGTCATACTGTTATAGGAAAATAATCAACGACAGAATGGAGCGATGAAGCACTATTACACACTGTTAAACACTATTACCCGCTCAAAGTTGATTATTTTCCTAAAACGGCAGATCCCAAAGGGTTTTATTTCTCTAACGCTACTGTAGTATGCAAACGGCTTGGCATGAGGCATTTGAGCGTTTCACTCCGAGGTTCACATTTATAGCAGTGGTGTCGCATGATCGTCAGCGTTGTGTGTTTCCTGTGACGGAATGGAATTCGTAATAATTTTCGTGAGTGTGAGGAGAGTGAGTATGAGGAGAGTGTGAGTGAGTGAGGAGATCGAGGGCGAGTGAGTGAGTGAGTGAGGGTGAGAATGGGTGAGAGAGTGAGGAGAGAGTTTGTGACTGAGTGAGGTGAGTGAGTAAGAGCAGCTGGAATGATATATATTAGTCCTGCTGGTGGAGCGAGAGGAAAATGAGGAGAGGTGTTTATCCGAGTGGATTATGGGTATACGACGAGGACAGAAATAACAGTGATGTGATACAGTACTAAAACATATAGCTGAATCTGTGCAGCGTCACAGTAGAGGCCTGCGTTCATCTGACCGAATGTGAAAGCAACAACATTTTCATCAAAACATCCAAAGAATGTCCTTTTTACTGAATACGTGCCCTCGAAGGTGTCAGACTTTTACATCAGGACGGGTTTTTTTTACTAAATTATCTCTCTATCCCTCCCTCCCTTCTCTCTCTCTCTATCTCTCTCTCTCTCTCACTCCCTCCCTTCTCTCTCTCTCACTCCCTCCCTTCTCTCTCTCTATCTCATTCTCTCTCCCTTCTATGTCTCTCTCTCTCTCTCTCTCTCTCTCTCTCTATCTCTCTCTCCCTCCCTTTTCTCTCTCTCTCTCTCTCCCTTCTCCCTCCCTTCTCTCTCTATCGCTCTTTCTCTCTCTCTCCCTTTCCCTCTCCCTCCCTCCCTTCTCTCTCTCTCTCGCAGGACGCTTGCTCGCTGAAACCTCACACCACAGTGGCAGCGTTGCACGCTCGCTGAAAAATTCATTCCCCCGGTCACCTCATCAGTCACTCCCGGCGCTTTAATTATTTAAGGAATGTCACTAATGTGAAATCAGCGATATTTAATTTACCACGCCGGCGTCAGGGACGGGCTCTGAGCCCCGCGGACTTATTATAGCAGCCTGTACAGGCGGGCAGCTGCCTGCTCCAATTAGATCGGTGTTCAGGGTGATAGCACTGTATTTCACTTTACCTCTGGTTTCTATCTTTGTCGTGGTTTCATAAACGTGGGGTGAACAGCTGCGCGCCCATCATCGAGCTCGTCCTGCCCCCGAGTAGCGCTCCATCTGAGCAGCAGCTATAAAAGCTATAAATGTCTTACATTGTACCAGTGTTTTCTATAAATGGCCAGGCCATGTGATGGGTGACATGTCACACAGTTTTATACACTTTACTGTTCCTTTCCAGGTCTCGGTAGTCGTATCTGAAATCCTCTCCTCTTCCCTTTCCCCCTACTGAGCGATTTCGTCCTCCTACAGGGCCCCAACTGCAAGGTTTCCCACCAGCACGACCTCTGACCCCTGCCGCCATTAATCTCTCCGCCTCTGATCGGCCAGTCCCTGTGGGAAAATCAAAGGGGCAGGGCATGACGGGACAGGGGTAGCCTGCAGCCAATTAGAGCAGTCTTCAGAGCAGCCGTGCACAGCCATTAGCAGAGGTAGAGTGTTAGTGCGATGCCTGGGGTCTCTCATGTCACGTGCATTTGCTGTGCATTCGTGTCGAAGCTTAGGCTTAAACCTTACCATTTGGTGACGGAATAAACGTGCAGCTCGGCGTGTCTCCATTACACTGCTCAGTTTATCTCGCGATGATATGATCGCAATATCATGATACATAATACCTCGGTCATTTCTCTGAGTGACTTCTGGTTAATTAACATGATATTTAATTATTTGACCTTATGGTTGTTGTTTTTTTGTTTTTTTTTAAACAATACGGCTTTTTTTTTCCTTTCTGGATTTGTTGGCGTGTAATAGCAAAATCCTGATAGATATCGTGCATCATGAAAGTGCCTTAAGATGATATTTTTTTTTACTCGATTCTGATTGGTCAGAAAGCGATGATTCGTTTTCTATAACAGCAGCTCTGGTTGTAGCGCAGCTGCAAAGCACAGGTTTATCGTCTAATACGTTACCGTTTCTACAGTAAGGAAACGAACGCAGGGACTTGTACGGCACAGCATCTTCAGGACACAAGATGAAGGTGTTTGTTTGTTTGTTTGTTTGTTTGTTTGTCATATTAAGGTCAAGAAAAAGAAAAAAGACAGGCTGATGAGGTGATAACAGAAACGATCTCATTCCGTGGACACGCCTTCAAACTGTCGACATTTTATGTAACATATGTGTGGAGAACAGGTTCATGGAGCTAAACGCTCGGGGTGGGGTTTATCTGTCAATAGTTTATAATAAAGATGATGATGATGTCCCTTTGTTCGTCCTCTGCCTTTGTGTGTCAAGCAAGGACGTGTGTGTGTGTGTGTGTGTGTGTGAAAACACAGTTTCCTGCTGACCCTCACTCTAATTTGATTGTCAATACCCCGTAGCTGACATCTGACCCCTTGTGCTTGATGTAGGGTCCATGGCTAGAACGTCATTAAAGATGTGTGTGTGAGAGAGAGAGAGAGAGAGAGAGAGAGAGAGAGAACAGCTGCTTCTGTGATGATGATGATGATGATGATGAGGGGAAATGCACACTGCACTACAGACACACACACTCACACCGCTCGACACCACACTTGTATTGTAAAAGGTTAGCGCTATGCTAATCCACCTCCACTGTATCTGTAGCTATGAACAAAACGTAGCATTAGGCACACGTGTGTTTATATGAACACACACACACACACACACACACACACACACGCACAGATGAGTGCTGTAGCGTTATAAGAGTAATTTTGCACATTTTCTTCCCTATTAAACCATTTTTTGACACGACCGTTCTTCAGAGGACGCAAAGACATGAATCTTACTACAAAGACTTCCCGGTCCTCTGAAGACATGCGGAGGAGGAGGCGGGGTTTAAAAATCAAATTGAGTCTATACAGATATCAATGGTATCAATAGAAAGGATTTTCAACATTGCAATATAGCATGTTTATTATTAATAAATGTAAGTGAAGTAAATAAACATGCGTTATATTACTAAATATGAGTAAATACTGCGTTTCAGCCGTACGTCTAAGAAAAGATCTGTTTAACAAAAGAAGAAAAAATAAAGTGATTTAGACCAGCCTACACACAATACTATTATGTGGCACATCGCTTCATGCTGATATGTTTAAAATTAAGATTTTCTTATTTATTTATTTATTTATTTATTTATTTATTTGCACCTTTTCGCATGTTCTGCAGGTGCATTGTCTGGATATTGTGATTCGTGGTGTCGTGTACCAGTTATACCAGATTTCTCCCTACTCTCTATAGTGCTATGTATAGAGCTTATTATGCCGGTGTATTTATGAGTACTTGTATAAGTCTAGTCTGGCAGAGACTGGTGTATCTGCTGCGTGAGGTAGTACGTGCTGTAGTGATGCTTAATTAGGACCGCTTTCCAGAGTGTTGCTTCTCACCGTCGGCACGTTGTTTGATGTTCGAGTTGTTTACCTTTTCACAGGACGTTCACAGGGACGTTTTTTCCCGTGTAGCTTGGTTGAGCATTTTGTCTAGACTGTGTGATGTGCCCTGTCTTGTATCTGATGACTCAGAATAGCAATATAGTATGAGGAAATATTAATAAACACGCACACACTTAAATAAAAGCCGTGAGTAAGTGAAGACGTTAGTCAGGTCGGCTCTAAGCTTCTCGGATGATCACGCTGCTGTTGGAGAGGCGTTAATGGCTCATCTGTGTAAGGGTGGGACGTACCCAAGGGCTGTGGGATTAGATTAGATTTAGTATTACACCACACACACACACACACACACACACACACACAAATGACCACACCTACATGCCTTAAAAAGACAGAGAGAGAGGGCGTGTGTGTGTGTGTGTGTGTGTGTATTTATTTATTTACCATTCACAATCCTTCAAATAATGCCCATTATAGCTCTCTGTCTCTCCATGTGTTGCCTCCCTGTGGCCCTGATATTAGTGGAGCTACTCACTTCTTGTTTATTCCGTGGCTCTGTGCATGTTTGTGGGGAAGGTGGGAGTGTGTGTGTGTGTGTGTGTGTGTGTGTGTGTGTGTGTGTGTTGCAGCTTCTACCTTTCACCTCCACTCCTACCCAACCCCCTCACCATGTGGCCTAGACAAGACCACTGTGTTGCTAGCAAAAGGCTAGCGTATGTTTGCGCTTGTGTTTGTGAAGGTCGTGTTTAAGGTCAGGCTGGCGTGGTTAAATATGTATCTTCTGCTCTTCGCCCTCTCAGAGCTTTAGAAATCCACTTAACAGGGGACATAGAGCACTAAAAGGCTTTACTCAACACACAAAACACACAGCTCATGTGTAGAGGAATTACGTGAAGTGTATGGAATGAGGACATGGAGTAGAAATAAGCTGATATGATATATTTATCTTTTCTAAACCTTTGTAGTTAATCAATACAGGAGACAAAATTCAGACAAATATACAAGACAAAATTCCGACAATACACGAGACAAAATTCCGACAATATACGAGACAAAATTCCGACAAAACACCAGACAGACTTCCGACAATATACCAGACAAAACACCAGACAAAATTCAGACAAAATACGAGACAAAATTCCATCAATACATGAGACACCATTCCAACAAAACACGAGATCACATTCCGACAATATACCAGACAAAATTCCGTCAATACTCGAGACAAAATTCCGACAATATACGAGACAAAATTCCAACAAAACACCAGACAGAGTTCCGACAATATACCAGACAAAACACCAGACAATATTCCGACAAAATACGAGACAAAATTCCATCAATACATGAGACACCATTCCAACAAAACACGAGATCACATTCCGACAATATACCAGACAACATTCCGTCAATACTCGAGACAAAATTTTGAAAAAACATGAGACGACATTCCGTCAAAACACGAGACAAAATTCCGACAGTATACGAGAAAAAATTCAAACAAAACGCGAGACAAAATTCAAACAAAACACGAGACAATATTCCGACAAAATACGAGACAAAGTTCCATTAATACATGAGACATTCCGACAAACCACGAGATCACATTCCGACAAAACACGAGATCACATTCCGACAATATACCAGACAACATTCCGTCAAAACAAGAGACGACATTCCATCAAAACACGAGACAAAATTCCATTAATACATGAGACAACATTCCGACAAAACACGAGATCACATTCCGACAATATACCAGACAAAATTCCGTCAATATTTGAGACAAAATTTCGACAAAACACGAGACAACATTTCAGGCACAAAACCAGAAGGAACTGTTGAGACTTGTCATGCTTTCCTTACGCTGCTTTCTAACGGAGACAGACTTCTCAGAAACCCGTTACTGAGATCTCACCGGACTTTATGATCTGTAACTGAGGAATGTTGAAGTGTGTGGTGTGGATGTGTGCAGGAACCCCGGTGAACCGGATCCCCATCATGGCCAAGCAGGTGCTGGACCTGTACATGCTCTACAAGCTGGTGACGGAGAAAGGAGGCCTGGTGGAGGTCATCAACAAGAAGATCTGGAGAGAGATCACCAAGGGCCTCAACTTACCCACCTCCATCACCAGCGCCGCCTTTACACTCCGTACACAGTGAGAACAAAACACACACACACACACACACACACACACACACGACAGCTTCAGATTGCCTCACCTTCTCTCACTCTCCTCTTTTCATTTCCCTCCAACAATGTCCTGCTATCGGAGCGCTGTTCTGACACGATGGATTTATTGATTTGATCAGGGTCAGAGTTCACATTGGACGTAGGATCGAAGTACTGATATATATATATATGTGTGTGTGTGTGTGTGTGTGTGTGTGTGTGTGTGTGTGTGTGTGTATTATAATGAGCCCAGTTCTGTTCAGATGAATTCAATTCTTAATTTGCATCTAAAGTGAAAAATTTTAATTTAAATTGAAGTCTGATCATCAAAAACTCCGGACACTGGACGGCATTAATATTACGCAACACTTAAACGGCGCACCTGATGCCCTCGTGTTCACGCTTCGCAGTGGACTCGTTTATTTCAGCTACACGCACTCTAGAAACGTCCCTGAGCATGTGTGTAAGACCTGCCACGTACAGTGCTCTGTTTTGTCTCGCACTAGACTCTGTCCTACATTTAACCTCTACATAACGCAAAACTCTTCAAAGCTCAGGAGCCTTCTTCACACCTACAAACCACGACTCTGATATCCACACACACACACACACACACACACACACCAGCACAGTTAGAGCTGCATCATTTATTCAGGTGGTCTGCAGCACTCTGTAATACAGCAGAATCAGGAAAAAAAGGAAAAGCACGTACAGGTGCATCTCAAAAAAATTGAGTATCGTGGAAAAGTTCTTTTTTTTCCCCATAATTTAATTCAAAAAGTGGAACTTTCATATATTCTAGATTCATTACATATAAAGTGAAATATTTCAAGCCTTTTTTTTGTTGTTGTTGTTTTAATCTCGATGATTACTGAATCACTGTGGCGTGGTATGGAGGCCATCAGTCTGTGACACTGCTGAGGTGTTCTGGAAGCCCAGGAGAGTGAGACAGGTTTGGTTGGAGAGTGAGATAGGCCAGTGAGTCGGGTCAGGTTGGAGAGTGAGACAGGTCAGTGAGTCGGGTCAGGTTGGAGAGTGAGACGGGTCAGTGAGTCGGGTCAGGTTGGAGAGTGAGACAGGTCTGTGAGTCTGGTCAGGTTGGAGAGTGAGACGGATCTGTGAGTCGGGTCAGGTTGGAGAGTGAGACGGGTCAGGTCGGAGAGTGAGTCGGGTCAGGTCGGAGAGTGAGACAGGTTAGTGAGACGGGTCAGGTTGGAGAGTGAATTGGGTCAGGTTGGAGAGCGAGACGGGTCAGTGAGTCGGGTCAGGTTGGAGAGTGAATCGGGTCAGGTTGGAGAGTGAGACGGGTCAGTGAGTCGGGTCAGGTTGGAGAGTGAGACGGGTCAGGTTGGAGAGTGAGACAGGTTAGTGAGACGGGTCAGGTTGGAGAGTGAATCGGGTCAGGTTGGAGAGTGGGACGGGTCAGGTTGGAGAGTGGGACGGGTCAGTGAGTCGGGTCAGGTTGGAGAGTGAGACAGGTCAGGTTGGAGAGTGAGACGGGTCAGTGAGTCGGGTCAGGTTGGAGAGTGAATCGGGTCAGGTTGGAGAGTGAGACCGGTCAGTGAGACGGGTCAGGTTGGAGAGTGAGACGGGTCAGTGAGTCGGGTCAGGTTGGAGAGTGAGACGGGCCAGGTTGGAGAGTGAGACAGGTCCGGGAGTAAAGTGGAGCTGCTGATTTGAATCATGGCAGTGATTTGATTGAGGCCAGTGAGTTAAGTTGAATTAGTGAGTTAGTAAAGTCAGTGAATCAAATTCAGTAGCTCAGTGAATCAGGCCACTGAGTCGAGTTCTCAAATTACAACTTGAACCCTGGATTTTAGAGTGAACTTAATGGCTCTGAAAATCATTCTGGCAATTTTACAAGTGACATTTAATCAATCACCAAACCATAAAATATCTCACCAATGAGTCCCTCATTCATCAGCTGTCCTAGGTAATGGATCTGTACAAACTCTGGTGTTTATTCAGTGCAGTGCTGAGCGATCGGCGTTGTAATGACCCTGTGTTTGTTTGCTTTATCTTTTATTAGGTATATGAAGTACCTGTACCCGTACGAGTGTGCACGCAAAAGCCTGAGCTCTCCCAGTGAGCTCCAGGCCGCCATCGACAGCAACCGGCGAGAAGGGCGTCGCCCCAGCTACAGCAGCAGTCTGTTCCGCTTTAGCTCTTCCCCTAGCTCCGCCCCTCACATTCTCTCTCCTCCCAAAATGCACCTGGCTGCTTTGGGTGCCGGAGCTGCAGCAGCACTGAACGGCCTGCAGGGGGCATCAGTAAACTCACTCAAGGCTCTGGGTAAGAGGACTGAGGAAAGACGGAAACACATTTAATAAGATCAGAGACCTAAAAAAAAAAAAAAAAAAAAAGGGCATGTGATATTATTTTTTATCATAATCACGTCTCTGTTTTTTTATCTCTCTCTCTTTTAGAAGACGCCGCCCCGTCTCTGCTGGCGGCTCGCGCCCCGGCCATGGCTCTGGCCCTGGGGCCACAGCAAGTGGCAGGACTGGCTCGGGCGGCCACACTGGAGCAGCTGAGGGAAAAGCTGGAGACCGGTACAGGACTCGGAGTCTCCGAGGGGCCGGAAAGGAAGATGGCGCGTCTAGCCGAGGAGCAGCAGAGACTCATGCAGCAGGCACTTCAACACAACCTGCTAGCCATGGCATCCAACATGCCCATGAACCTGCGCATGGGTCTGACACCAAGAGGTCAGTATTGTATTTCCTCAGCAGGATTATATCTTTATAAGGGGAAGGTTTTTAAAGGGAGTTATTAAGCAGGTATAACGCATGGAGAAGTACAGCAGCGTGAGGCGGTAGGAATAATGAACATTTGCGGTACTAAGTTACAGTGTAGGTAAAATACTTGCTATATGCTATATAGGCCAGTGCATACAGGGGTTACTTGTTCATATACACAAATAAATGGTGGTTAGTTCAAACCTTCAACATATAAATAAAGCTAATAAAATGATCTTCTTTCTGATTTAATTTTTTATGGGTAAATTGACAGAAAGCTCTCCGAAGTGTTATAATTATTACGGTAAATAATAAATAGATGCATAGTTGTTGTTGTTTTTTTTTTTTTTTGTACATCAAAGTTATGTTAAGAATTTCAATGACTATAATAGTTATAAATTGATGATGAAAAGTGATATCCCGAATGAAGTAATATTCTATGTTGAGGGGTTTCGGTGCTGTTTAAAATCTATGGAAACATTGCAGTACATATTTAACCCTCTACTGCATGAATTATTACATTTGCATTTAAAAAAAAAAAAATACAAGTTTTTATGGATTTTTTTATGATTTAAATTACTTCAGGAAAAACTATTAGTGTAAACTATTATTATTGTTGTTATGTCAGAGTTAAAGCGCACCTATTATGGATTTGTAACGTGCCTAATTTTGTTTTAACGGTCTCGTACAATAGATTTACACGCATCCGAGGACAAAAAACACTTTAACGTGCTCATAATTTAAACTGCAGTATTACCTTTTTCCCCCCGGTGTCACAAACGACTCGTTCAATGATCCGTTCTAAATGATTCGTTCTAAACTCCTCCTTTCAGAGAGCATACTCTGCTCTGATTGGTCAGACGTCCCAGTCTGTTCTGATTGGTCTACCGCTGTCAGCGTGTTTCAAAAAGGAAACGCCCACTACCGTAACGAGTTTCAGCTCCGTCTGTCAGCGAGCAGCCGATGAAGACCAGAGGCGGGGTTTATTGTTATAAACCTACGTAGGTTAGTACAGGAAGTAAAGTCTGGAATCGCTAACGACTCGATTCAGCTGTTCAGAATCGATTCCTTCTTTTAGGAGTCGATAACTCCGTTTGTCGTGCGCTTTGATTTTTGAAACTTTGCAGACGATTTACATTCACAAACGGCGACATATATAACACACTGCATGAAAGGGAATATTTGAAAATACACAATAGGTGCACTTTAAAGCTCCCTTTTTTAAGTTACATAGGAAAATTAGTTTAGTATTATTGCGTATAAAAAAAAAAAGGGAGGAAAAATTAATAATTGCCTTATGGCAAGACCATGCAGTAAAGGGTTAAATATAGTGTTAAAGACTGAAGCTCCCTCTAGGTGGCGGTAGAGTCCACAGTTAGGGGTTGTAATGTGTTGTGTTATATCGAACAGTCATGATTGAACACCCACTGCGAGTTTTCAGCAGCGGTTTCAGTTCTGCTGATTCAGGAGTACATAAAGCGTGAAACCGTGCAAACCTGGAGTTCAACCAGAACCAGAGTATCACCTAGAGCTGGGTTTGAGGATCCATTTCCTTGAAATGCCCAATTTCCTAATGACAGGTGGAGAAAGTGACTGACTGACTGAGCAAACGACATGAAGAGTAACGGTGTGGGTTTAAACAGCTTGTGTTTGTAATTCTGTTTCTGCAGAAGATAAGCACGACCTGGCCTTGAGCATTTCCTCCACAGGGTCCGCCAGCATCAGCGTATCTGTAGAGGTGAACGGCGTCGTCTACTCAGGTACACACAGCACACGTCTCTGCTTCTCATGACACACACACACACACACACACACACACACAGCCCTGAAGGTGTCCATTTATTTTGGTAATAATCCATTTTTTGATGACAACAATTGGTCCAGGCATATCTCTACACCTTTTACCGTAATAAAAAAGTATCCTCTAATAATACTGTAACAAAGAAATTATAATAAACCGCGTCAGACCGTGTTACAGTCATAACTGTTAAGCATATTTCATCACACAGTGACCTTGCAAGCACTGAGAAAAGTAAATTGAGGGGGGGGATACGACTTTTACGACAAATTGTGATCATGCTCTCAGGTATAACCGTCATAATATGAATCAGCAGAAGCTAAACACTGCCCTCTAGTGATGAAGCACAGTTATATGTGTGTATAGCACACACAGGGTCAGGCATCCAAGTTAATAACTTCAGTTTCAGTAGCCGTGTCCTCCACAACCCTACCCCACACACACACACACACACACACACACACGTCCTCTTCTTGAAACGCGCATCATCAACAAACGCGAAACTTGATAGTGCTTCTCATCTCCTGGTTTAATCCTCACTGTCTCTCCTTTCTCCCTGTCAGGAACTCTGTTTGCTCAGAAGCCTGCGTCGGTGGCTGCGTCTTCTGCAGCCAGCATGTCGTCCGTGACGCCCAGCACCACCTTCACCTTCCCCAGCCACAGCCCGTCCTCCTCCACCTCCTCTTCCTCTAAAGGTCCCAGCTCGGCCGAGCCGTCCACCAGCGGCTCACCGTAGCGGAGGACGAGGCCTCTGCCGCCCAGGCTTCAGCCTCTTCCTCCAGGCCTAGGCACGACCGCAACACGCCTCGCACGGATGTTTTAAAAAAATCAGACTGTTACACAACCAGTACCTCATTTACTTCCTGTCAGCCTTGGCTGTCTATACATGTTCAGACATATTTAATACACACACACACACACACACGTACATACACACAGACATGCACAAAATACTCATTCACAAACACTGTGCTAAATAAAACGCTAAACACAATCCGGGCATTCAGCCAAAAAATCAACTGACAGGTGTTCATTACAGAACTTGAAGATTTTTATTTAGGAGGGGGGAAAAAAATGCTATTTTGTTTGTCTTCTGATTTTTTTATTATTATTTTTTCAAATAGATTTTTTTCCTCGTCTTGTTTTTCCTCCCTCTTTTTACATATTTTTACACACCGAGCAATCTGCAACGGTTGAATATTACAATAATATCTTTTACCTCAGGAGCCGTAGGAAATACTCTAGCCGAGTGAATTTTATTCGATTTTTTTTTTTTTTTTTTAAAAGAGGGGATTTTCTCGCCCGGTCCTCGTCGTGTCTCTATACGATCACTCTCCTCTGAGCCTAAAACCTCATGACCAGCTGCCTCGTCGTTGGGCGTTAGACCCGGTTTTATACCTGAAGCGTAACTACGCGTGTGCTTGCGAAACACAGCAACGTGAGCGACGTTATTCGCACGCTCGCCTGCATACTTTATGTACTCGGGAACGATTCAAACTAACGTCCACTAGGGGGCGCGTCCCTGTCCGTCAAGTTTAAACGTGTCACGATTCCACAGCAACAGTTCTGGGACACGCGCTTCTGCATATCCTTACACTGACAAATATTTACTAATCTAATAAAAGAAAAAAATCCGTCAACCCGAATCCATTTTCAGTTCAAACAGTAACCTTAATTAAGGACTACATTTAGTGAACGCGATTAGAGAGACGGTTCTGGTTATTTGAAATCCCGTCACGTCACACTATACACACCCGCTTCTAAAACGGCGGCCGTTTTTGCACAATTTAAAAGCGCGTATAAACCCAAGGTTTGGGCTTGAGAAGACGACGACGACGACGTTGCGGTCACGGAGACGTTACGGCTTGCGAAACGAGCCGGAGCTTCGACTCGAACTTAAGACGCCCGTGAGCCGTGTGCCCACGGTGTGCGTTTACACTGACCAGCAACTCCGCTAGCAGAAAATACCTCGAACCAGTCGCTAAATATGAGGAGATGTACAGTAAACGTGCGGTGTTCTCAAGAATGAGTGCAGTATTTCTGTGTAATGCTACTCGTCATATCTCGTCCAGTCTGCGGCCTCGGGCGGGCTTTACCGCTTCGGACTGGGCCTTTAACCGTTCGTGAGCTTTTAGACGTGTCACGAACCTACCTCATCGTCATTCAGCTGTGGATTTCGGACTTCTTATTTGACTTTTGTTATGTTTTGTTTGGTAGGGCAGCACCCAGCATGACTGGTGCGAAGCTGTGATAGCTCTGAGCTCACGCATAGCTCTGATAGTCCGTACATAGCTCAGCTCGTGAATCACTCTGAAAGCTCTGATAGCTCTGAGCTCGTGCATAGCTCTGACAAATGGTCACTATATATGCTGTAGGACAATCACCGAAGATGGCGTCGGAGCGACGAGCGACCGAATCGCAGCCCAGAGCCAGACGCTCTCGAACCTGCACGCCGACGAGACGCTGGAATATATCAGAGTCCGGTTGAAATAGTGTCGAGAACCCGAGAGTCTACGTCTCGACCGTTTGTGTTTCTAGATTATTTTTTTTTTCTTGTGGTTTTCTTTCCTTGTGTGTGAAACGCTGTAAAATCAAACGCTGTCAAATATCGCATTGGTCTTTTGCCTCTCGTCGTGGGAAGGCAGCTTTCTCAGGAACTACTCTGACAGTCAGTGAAACACATCGTTCTTCTTCTTCTTTGAGAAATACCTCATGCTCTCTGATGGAGACACTAACTAACGGAGCACGGACCAGAATGCCATGAATTCCCGCCGCCCGTCTCCAAAATCGCCCAAATGTCCTCGGGGCTACCTCTCTCACGTCGTCTCGTCCTTAACGTTCTGCTTTCTCTGCATTCGTACAATCACGGTGGTGCATTCTGGATCGTTTGCACAGCTGGATACCAAAGAGCAGCTCGCTTTCTTTCTCTCTTTCTTTCTTTCCGTCTGTCTGACTGTAACCCCGAGGTACAGTACAGCGCGCCCGTTGCCTCGGTGGCTTTGACGCGCAGTGAAGTTTTCTCCAAAACTGAACTCTATGGATGCCATTTCGTACAATATCCGTAGAGGAGAGATTAATAACGGAGCCCCTCGTCTATCGACACGGTGCCGGTGCTGCTTTTTACGAGCTTTTTAAACCGGTTCGAAACCCGAACTGTAGTTAGTCTCTCGACTTCCTTAAAAGAAGGAAATCCACGTTTTAGTTCGGAAGAACGCAGGACGGCGCTCTAGCGTAGTTTTGTTCGCGCCGGCTGCAGATTCACGTCTGCGACGCTTAAACGTCCGGCGTCTTCTACCCGCTCGAGTTCTAACGTAAAGCTGTTCCTCGGAGAGCAGGATTCGACTTGTGAAGGCGCGTCGTGTAAGAAAGAAGTCGCCTCGTCTCTCGTGGGTGTGTAGCAACCACTACTTTGCGAAGCGACAGTAAGCGACACGCACATCCGACAACCCGCTGTACGACCACAGCTTCGTACTAGCGTCGTCGAGAGATTACCGAGCGAACCGCACGAGCCTCCTGACGCGTGGATGATCTCTGCTACTCGCTTTTGAAGCTTTGGTCAGAACAGTTCGACGGTACCGAGTCTAGAACCAGCACCAGGATCTTGTCGAGAGAGGAAAGGGGATGTTCGGAGCGGAGCGGAGCTGATCTGTTGGTTAATAATGCTCGGATTAAATAGTTTAGGAGATCGTTTAAGTCGAGGTCTGAAACGTATCGCTTTTATGAGGTGTGTGTGGGGTTTTTTTGTTTGTTTTGTTTTTTAAACATGAAAACACTGAAGGTGCCGAAAGATGTACACCACGTAGTGTTGTCTCACTCGCTCCGTCTGGCGAAACTCAGGAAGTACATTTTGCCAAACACCTCAAACCATCCTTCCTGAAAACTTCACCTTCCTTTAAATGCTCACCTGCTGCTTGTGAATGATCTGTGCTTCTCCATGCTGCTGATCTAAAGCATCAGATTTGTGAATCTAATATTTTGCTTCCCCCCCCCCCCCCACACACAGAGCAGTTTACAGCCGTGACGCTCGTCTCATGGGGTCCAGTGAGTCTTTTTTTTCTTCTTCTTCTTCTTCTTTTTCTTTATACAGTCAGGGAAAAGTTCGGCGCTCGAATGAACTGCTGCTGTTAGAGGACGCTGTAGTTGCCTTAATCGCTGGAGAGACCAGGACGGGTTTCAGGATTTCTCCAGAACAGAATGTCGAGGCTCTTTTCTTCAAGCTTTTGAAGAGAATCGTTTGTCGAGTCCAGCCGCACAAAATACAATCAGCGCCTCACACCGTGTCGGGCATATTTATATATTTTACATTTATGTGAACTGGTCTAACAGGTTATACATATTTGAGTAGATTTTAAAGACCTCCTGGTTTTGAGTGTGTGTGTGTGTGTGTGTGTGTGTGTGAGTGTGAGTGTGAGAGAGATCATTTGCACATTAGATGAACAGGTTATAATAGTTAAAACATTAGTCACTTTATCATCCACAATCCATCGCCGCCAGGTGTTCTGCTGATCACCAGCCTTTAGATGGTGCTCAAGTACAAGATGTATTCAGTTTACATTAAGGAAGTGTGTGTGTGTGTGTGTGAGTGTGAGAGAGAGAGAAGCTGCTCGACTGTTTTTAACACGCCCTCGTCTACTTCCACATTATGATCATATAAAAAAACAATGTCCCTAAAAGTACTTTAGTTCAATGAATCCTTTACCCAGAATGCACTGCAGTCTCAAACGTATAGGAACCGCAGTTTGACTCTTTGATACCGACGTCCTCACAGATCCCGAGCCAAATCTCTGCGAACGTCTACGTTAGCTACGGGAAATGTCCGAGGCGTGACCGTGTACTTCACGAGATGGCCGTCACGTGGTTTACGTCTCAAGACGTTTGGCTTTGGAAACAATCCGATACGTTTCGTCGATAAACGTGACCAAGAACCGAATATTTTTTTTTTTTACAGTCCGCAAACACATGACGTTAACTTCTTCACGAAACATGATTGTTTTTTTTTTTGTTGTTGCTGTTTTTGCGTCCAGTGCCTTTATCGTGATCGGAAACACTCGTCCGAGAGTTTTCTCACGTGAGAATCAGCTCGTGTCGGTGCAGAGAGCCAATCAGGTTGCAGCCTTTAAACATCGTGGAGCTTTTCGCCGCCGAGGAAAAGTGTACACGATATATATATAACAGGAACGGATCTTTACCCAGAAGGCGTCGCGGTCTCAAACGTATAGGGATGCACCAACGGACGTTTCGGCACATGAGATCGCAGAGAGCCAATCAGATTGCAGCGTCAAAGATTCTGAAGCTTGTGGCCAGAAGAGTGTACAAAAGATCTCCGAGTCTCTGTATGCAGTGACCTGAAATTTAACAGCGTACAATACTCGTACTGGTGCTCCGTACCGGATCGGCGCATCGCCGGATTCGAGATGCCGCCGATTTCCGTTTGAATCACTATAAATAAATCACAACTGCGAATCATCAAGATTTACGATGAGTCAATCTACAGTGTTGTTGCTGGCCCAGGGTTGAGTGTGTTCCTGTTGAGAAATCTTATTGCTCACTACACACACCTCGACGTTTCTGATCCATCACAGAGTCAGCGAGGGCGTGTTGAAAGCAGAAGCTACATCAGCAGCTGTGTCACCATTTCACCTCGACTCCACATCTGTCTGTGTATTATACATGCATATGCAACTGGTTTATGGAATACCTCATTTGTCTTCTTCGAGTTTCGTTTTTTTTTTCCAGGGGTTTTTTTTTTTGGTTTTTTTGCTTAAAGTTGTACAACGGTCGCTTCACAAAACTGAACAATGGTCCTTGTGCATATTTTTGTACTGTTGTTGTTGTTATGATATTATAATGCTGTTATTGATCTAATTATAATGATGATATTACTGATGTTAGGTTTTCTTCTTCCTTTTCTAATCACAACGAGATTTACGACAAGACTCACGTGAACGCTTGTAAAACTGATGTGTGCTGATTGTATTCAAAAGTGGAGCACTTTGTTCCCCCCCCCCCCCCCCCCCCAAAAAAAAAAAATTGATTTTTTTTATTTTATTTTATTTGAATAAATATTCAGGTTTGTTCACATCAGTAATATTGATATTAAATCTGTGGTTCTCAGGGCTTTCCACATCTACGATTATGATAAAGTTTTACATTATATCTTACTCTGGTGTGTGATGTGTGGGTTTTTTTTTTGTTGTTGTTGTTTGTTTTGTTTTTTTTTCTTTCATCCAGTAGAGGTGGAAGATATAGCAGAAGAAGAAAAAAAAATCACATTTTTTACCATTTATTTTAGAAATAAATGCCAGAGCAGTTGCTTTTTAAAAATTATTATTATTTAAAACGAATGAATTATTTAACTTTGGTAATGTATTACAGCAAGGTATGTATGTATTTATTTATTTGTATGTATTTATTGTATTGATTTTGTCTAGTCTTGTGGAAAGAGTGAACTCTTCCCACTTCCTGAGTGGTTTCCTTCCATAAGTGCAAGCCTGTGGTCATAGGATTGGGATCCAGGTCTTGTTTTCAGCTCTCTTCATTGTCCTAACACCACAAAATCCCACTCATGCCTCGTCACCCGGGCTAAAAAAACAGCCCCTGACCATCTTGAGCTTTAAATGTGGTGTGTATTTAATGGAAGTCTGTCTAGACAGAGAAGGAAATGATATCTGAAGGTGGGTGTGTTCTGCTATCACATCCAAATTTTCCCAACTTCAACATTGTAAACTACATGACTCTCGGTTCACAACACCCACTCGCGTATTATGTTTAATGTTTATTTCATGTGTAGTCACTCGGCAGATGGTTTTAGTCAGAAACTATTCCACGCCCAGAGCCGGGCTGTGAATTGAACCCTACCTTCCAGTCAATAGAAAGGAATGTCTGTCTCATAGACCCTTCTCATACTCTCCAGTTTTTCTAATCCATTTCATTTCAGAGTCAAATTTGCTCTACATTCATGCTAGCAAGCAACAGATGACTGTTCATTCTCTATATACAGTCCCCTACGAAACTATTGGAACGGCGAGGCCAGTTCATTTGTTTGTGCTTTACAGCAAGGACATTTGGGTTTGAAATCAGAAGACGGATATGAGACGAGAGTTTAGGATTTCAGATTTTATTTCCTGGTATTTACATCTAGACGTGTTAAACAACATAAATATAAAATCTTTTCGTATCAGACCACCCAGATTATAGGTGAGCAAAAGTATAGGAACAGATAAGTCTTGAAGTAAATGAGTTGCGTATCCGTTGCTTGCAATAGCTGCATCAAGCCTGCAACTCACTGATGCCATCAGACTGCTGCATTCTTCTTTTGTGATGCTTCTCCAGGTTTTTACCGTGGCCTGTTTCAGATTAGTTTTTTGGGGGGGGGTTCTCCATTCAGTCTCCTCTTCAGGAGGTGACATTGTGCTCAAATGGGTTAAGGTCTGGTGAAGGACTTGGCCAGTCTAAAACCTTCCACTTTTTCCCCCTGATAAAGTCCTTTGTTGAGTCTGAATTCATTCTGCTGCTATTATCATGAGTTAGATCATCAGTAAAGATTAGTGAGAATGTTCCAGAAGCAGCCATGTGAGCCCAACCCATGACGCTACCTCCAGCATGTTTCACTGATGAGCTTGTATGTTTTGGGTCATGAGCAGATCCTTTCTTTCTCCACACTTTGGTCTTTCTTTGGTAGAGGTTAACTGGTTCCAGAACTTTTGTGGCTCGTCTCTGTATTTCTTTGTGAATTCTAATCTGAATTCTTACTGCTGATGAGTGGTTTACATCTTGTGTTATGGCCTCTATATTTCTGCTCTCGAAGTCTTCTTCAAAACGGTGGATTGCGATACCTTCACCCCTGTCCTGTGGAGGTTGTTGGTGATCTCACTGCCTGTTGTTTTTGTGTTTTTCTTCACAGCTCTCACAATGTTTCTCTCACCAGCTATTGTTGTTTTCCTTGGCCGACCCTTTCGGTTTCTGTTGCTCAATACACCACTGACTTCTTTCTTTTGGCCATGCCCATTGCTTGTGCAATGCCTCGGATTGAGTTTCCCTCTTTTCTCCCATAGACAGCTCTCTGATCTTCATGTTGGTTTATCCTTTTTAACAACAAATACAGGTGAAACTCAACCCTAAAACCAAGAGTAGATGTTCAGAGATATTTATTGCTTAAATGGGTGGTCTGATATAAAAATGTGCTGTGTTCTATATCGTTGAAGACATTTACATATAAATACCAGGAAATAAAAGCTGAAATCCTAAACTCTCTTCTCATATTCATCTGTTGATCTCAAACCCAAATATCTTCAGTGTAAAGCAAAAACAATGAGCTGGCCTCGCCGTTCCAATAGTTTCAGGAGGGTCTGTCCACAGGCACAGCCACAATTTCGATAACAGAGCGATACACAGATTTTCTCAATTATCGCACCGTAAAGCAACAAACCCAAACGACTGACTCGAATGATTCATCGGACCAATCCTACAGCGTGTGCTCTCTGATGTTTCCTCACTTCCCCACTCGCAACTTCACTTCCTGTCTGCAGTCAGTTCCCAGAGAATCAGCTCTGTCAGACTGCAACATTCTGAAGCTTGTGGCCAGAAAAGTATACAAAAGGTATCAGATAGTGGGGTCATTAAGCATTATTCCTTAGATTTATATAGTGCTTTTCTAGGCACTCAAAGAGCTCTTCAACCACCACTAGTGTGTAGGACGCACCTGGATGATGCGACGGCAGCCATAGTGCGCCAGAACGCCCACAACACACCAGCTTTTAGTGAAGAGGAGAGAGTGATGTAGCCAATTCAGAGATCCTTTACAAGAAGTGTCCTGGGATTTTTAATGACCACAGAGAGTCAGGACCTCGCTTTAATGTCTCATTCGAAAGACGGTGCTGTTTTTACAGTATAGTGTCCCTGTCACTACACCGGCGCATTAGGCTTCACACAGACCACAGGGTGAGCGCCCCCTGCTGGCCTCACTAATACCACCTCCAGCAGCAACCTTACTTACTCTTCCCCAGGAGGTCTCCCATCCAGGTACTGACCAGGCTCAACCCTGCTTAGCTTCAGTGGGAAACCAGAGCGCTGCAGGGTGAACCCTTATGACATTGTCATTAAATGTGTATAGAGACATTACACCGACAAGTAAAGCTTGGAAGGAGGTAGCACCGATGGCTGCTAGCTCTAGTGAGCGAATCGCGTTAGAAGTGCACATCAGGACGGGAATTCTGTGTGACTCGACAAAACAGCGCAGGACCGGGTGATCTGAAGCCTGCTCGTGTCAAACGTTACGTCTTCTATTATTTCTACCTATTATTCTATTATTTATTTTTATTAAATACTCCACTGACAGATTACCTCAATTGTTCCTTAATAAATACTTACAATTAGAAACCCTATCTGCCAACGGAACAAGACTCAAGATCTCGAGCTTGAAACGGGGACAAATGTCTAGAAATAGGTTTCATAAACAGATAAACTTATATTTGCTTTACTGTAATTATAGAAAATAGAATAAACAATATTGTAAACGTAAGAAAATATACATTGCCTCTTAGTAAAATAGTGATTTTAATTGGTCTTAATATAAATTCTATTCTATACATGCAAACCAAAAGCGGGAAGTTAATATACGACAGGAACAAGAAGAAGGTAATAAATTACGTGACCCACGGGTGGAGAAAAAAGTGCAAATGCTCTTAATACTTCGGAGTAACTTACAACACTACAGTATGTTGCTCTGTGCATCTTAAGCATGGTTGTGTAAAACACGTCTGTCACAGTAAACATGGTTTCACACTTTGTGGTTGGGTAAAATGTGGAAACTCGTGGATGCTCGTCAGTCTCTGTGCTCGATAAACTTGAGTTCAACAAAGGCAGGATGATGTAGGATATGGGTGATGAAACGTCGGTAACTCCGGTGAACACAGGAAGATGAACAGCGGTGGGTGTGTTCTTGTCTTATTGTGTCTCTTCTGTTGTAACATTACTATTCATGGTTTGTGTGTGTGTGTTATTGCATTTAGAAAACTTTGAGAAAGGGTTCAGTTCGCTACAAAAGTCGAGGCGGTGTCTGCGTCATCTATTAGCGGGTCCGTGAGCACTGGTTTAATTCCCTCATATCAACATCTAACCAGTATTTGCTTTGTTCTATCACTATCGATATCAACCTTCGTTCTGAGAAAGGCACGACGTGAATTCAACATCCAGACAGCGCTAGCAGATCACAGAGATCAGGAACAGAAGGCACGCTAACGCTGACGTGACGCGAGTCGTTCTGGTCTCCGAGGCGGAGTTCATCAGCAGCTCCTGACGGACGATCGTCCTGTCGTAGCCGTTCTCTGAGGAGACGCATTCATAAACGCCCTCGTCCTTTTCGCTCATGCTGTCGATCATCAAAAGGCAGTCCTGTTCAGTTGAGACACACTCCCTTCTCCTGCCCTGGTGGTCCCAAACATATGATGCATGCTGGGATTCCATGGGACAACTAAGGTAGAACTTAGAGTCTCGAGGGACGCTGCTAGGAAGGTCTCTCTTGCTATTTGTCCGAGACTCACTGATTTTGGGGACATCTGCAAAGATAACAGTTGGAGGTCACGAGTTAGAAATGAGCACAAAGGTCAATATTAGAGACAAGTCTAAGCTAAAATGACAATAACTGCAACCATAGAGTAAAATGATATATTAAGTTCCTCCATAGATACGACTGAGACGTCATATGACCGAGTGTAGGACCAAAACAATCTGATGTCGGTCATCACATGATCAATCCGTCACATGACCTGACCGTCTAGTCTCCTCCAATACACTCGAGGTTAATATAATACAACCCTTATGACAGGACCGGGATTGTCAGGTCTTGGCAAAATTTCCATCCCAACTACATCCCAAAAATTTCAGCGTCGCAACACGGTGACAAACTTTCCTCTTTTCCTCAGTCTTGGTGTGGGAAACAAGTTCACCATGGTGTGCACGCATTTTTATTTGCAACACACCTTTATTGATATATATAGATTGCCATGCTTGACGACTAAAATGACTAAGCGTGAACATTATTTCATATTCGTTTCAGTTGACAGCTCATGGCTACACGGCTCATTATGGCGTTTTGTTTTTAAGTAAGACTTGAAAATAAAAAGACAGCGTATTAATCACATTTTATTGACTCTAGGCTTTGTTGACTCTAGGCTTTATTGACACGAGGCACATGATATTTGTTGAAGTCGTTTGCACAGCACATCAACAACGCCAGTGGTAAGGACTGTGTGAGCCTGCTTTATCACGAAACCTTCACTGGTTAAAAAAAAAAAAAACCACAGAAAAAAACCACATAGCCATTAATGTAGAAAGAGATACACTGCGTATATGCTAAGCTCTAGTATGGTTATAGTACATCCCCATAGAGTCTGTTTGTGTTAGGTATGGACTAAGCGGTCTGATCCAAAAGCCTATAGATTAGACCTGGGATTGACTGATGAATACAATGAGTCTTTATTGGTCACTTATACAGTAGAGCACAGTGAAATTGTTTTCTTCGCATACTCCAGCCTGTCAGGAAGTTGGGGTCAGAGATGATACAGCGCTCCCTGGAGCAGAGAGGGTTAAGGGCCTTGCTCAAGGGCCCAACAGTGGCAGCTTGGCAGCGCTGGGGCTAGAACCACCGACCTTCTGATCAATAACCCAGAGCCTCAACCGCTAGTCCACCACTGCCCTCATGTCTAAATAGGTGAATGCGCTGAAATAAATAAATAAATAAAAACCTGTGCTGAATTCTCAGAGATGCCAAATGATATTTTGCATTTAAGCTGCATCTCTAATTCCAGTTTTTATTCAAATACATTCATTAAAGGCACATAAGAGTGTTTCAGGGTGTTTTCAGACTCGGCTTGAACACTCATATCTATCACCAGGGGCGATTCTGGGCTTGTTGCTACGTTTTAATTGTGCAATTTTATGCATCACTTCTGCTGTGAGCACAATTTTTGTAAAGTAGGTACAGAACGTCCGTTTATTTCATGAGGTAAGCATGAAGCCACACACACACACACACACACACACACACACACACACATAGAGACCTACCATTTTCACATACAGAGTGATTTCCATGGGTCACATCTTGAAAGGATCTATGGAATAAGATCACAAATAATTAGTTCAGGAAAGTTCTGACTGTAGATGACGGGAAACATTTCAGCGTGTAGAACAGGACCCGAAAGTATGAATCCTCCATCATCAATGATGAAGATTAGATTTCTCAAACCTTCTACAATCTCTCTTCATTTTTCACGACACAACTCAAAACTGTATAGGGTCAGTTTCAGGATTTTATTATTATTATTATTATTATTATTATTATTATTATCATCATTATTATTATTATTACAGCACAGCGCTGTTGAATTCTCAAATCTGATTGGTCAGAAGGAACAGCAGTTCAGGCTACGAGGCAAATCTCAGGTTTATATTTACGCGCTCGTTGTAATACGTTACTGTTTCCATAGTAACGGCTCGTTCAGAGACACTTGCATGACGGAGGTAATCTAAGACTGCTAATAAACAGATTTAAAAAAAAAAAAACGTGTTATTTGCATGCATAATCGTTGGTATGAAGTTTTCTCTAAGGGGACATTTATTGAAGGCCATGGAAGGAGTCTCCAGTGTCAGTACTTTGGAACAGTCAGTAACATTTCCAGGAGTTTTTGCACTTTGCGGTTTCTCTGTAACTTGACAAGCTGCATTTATTTATTTGTGTGTGTCTTATTAAGAGAGAGAGAAAAGAGAGGCTGGTGAGGGAACGACTGCTATGACGTAAGCGAGGACAGGAACTCGTTTCATGGACATAACACATCTTTAAGTGTAACTGGAAATGGATAAAAAAAAGTATGATGTGTCATTCTTGTATCAATAAGTTTGTGTAAAATAATCAGCCTTGGGGTTGGTGACAGTAACGCCGTTGAAGTGATACTCTGAGTTATTCTAGTATAACCACAAACCACATCTAGTTTAGACAGAATTAAGCACATGAACACAGGTATGCGTATATATGTGGGCAGGTCTTATAAGTAAATATAGCCTGAGCCCATTACATTTAGGAGCATGGGTGGGTTGCAAGTGTCTGTGTGTGTGTGTGTGTGTGAGAGTGTCATGGGACATAACGACTAAGTAAGTGTGTGTGTAAGTGTGAATTCTGCACAGAGTGCAAAAGGTGTTGCATTTCACTCCGATGCGAAAGCAAAGCAATAATGAATACGTTTGTACCACCATTACTACATCTCCCACTAATCTTTCATGCCATTCTTTCCCAACATAACTTTATATAGAGGATTAAATGTATTTATTCTTTTCAAATGAATGTGACATTTAATCTCCAACGTATGAAATAAATCAGTGCTGATGTATGAATAAAAGAAGGACCCAGGGAACACGGTGATCTATGAAACACCGAAAGCGTGAGGTTAAACTGTTTACAGAGTTATTCGCTGGCCGTGTTATCTTTCACTCGCTAGGTAATCTTTTAATAATTCATTAAATTTTTTTTAATCTCGTTATGTTATCCTTCCGGGCGCACGGTCGCCTCACACCTCCAGGGTTGGGGATTCGATACCCGCCTCTGCCCTGTGTGTACGAAGTTTCCATGTTCCTCCGGTTTCCTCCCCCGGTCCAAAGACATGCATGGTAGGCTGATTGGCGTTTCCAAAGTGTCCGTAGTGTATGAATGGGTGTGTGAGTGTGTGTGTGAGTGTGCCCTGCGATGGTCTGGGGTGTACCCCACCTTATATCCCATGCTCCAAGTTCCCCGTGACCCTGTATTATAAGCGGTATAGAAAATGGATGGATGGAGGTTACCTTTCACTGACTGGGTTATCTTTCTTTCATTAGATTATCTTTCATCATTAGGTTATCTTCCATTTTTTTTCAACTTGAAAAGACGTTTACGCATGTTTAACATGCTGATTGAATGCATTTGATAAAAGCTATAGTGGACCTATGAGCCCCATCAACCTTGTGAAGCTTCCTCAAACTTTACCCGAGATTAGCCCCTCCTACTTTACACTGACAGGAAAGAAATGAAGTCCTCCAAAAATGACCTGTATTTTGTAGTTGGAAAGCACATTGTGGACCAGAAGACCAACATCAGACCACATCAGAAAGCAGGCGTTTATGCTTAAAGGGAAATTACGAGATGTACTGGGACGGTCATTTTCACACATATGAACTTTTTATTATCATATAAACTTATTCTTCGCTGAAGGAGGAGTTTTCTGAGAAGGACACGACTGTATCATCATGAGTGTCTGAGTGATGTTTGTGGTATTTCTGCGAAGTAGCATCTACATCTAGTTGTTTAACCAGCACTGGTCTGCGTGTGGTTAACGCAAGTCTTGCAATTTAAACCCAAACCTCCTCAAGCCTGCGAAGCATCCTCAGGACGTTCCGTGAACAAAGTTAAGGTTAGTTTATAGCGTCTCTTTTGACTTTATTTAAATGACATGCAATGAAATCGCTCTCGTTGGTTGGAATTCTTGCATATTTTTGCACGACATCAGGTTGCACAAGAGCACAGAGCAAACGAAGAGTAAAGAAGAGTAAACAATGAGGTCAACTTGTTCTGCTCTGTCGCCTCGAGTTCACACCTGCATCAGTGCAATATTCTCTTGTGAAACAGGAAGACGAACCACGAGATGCACAGCACTGCACTGCAAATGGTATGCAGTGGGCTCACACAAATCCCTGAAGACTAGACCCCACAATGCTGCATGCTTCCTGCACTGTGTTGCTTCTATTTGCTTAGTGTAATCTACATTTTAGCCTTGAAATCAAATTTCCAGAGCGTGAAGAAATGAATTATGTGAGTTTCAGCACGTACCCAAGTTGAGCTGAACATATCGCCAAGGACCAGCTGCAGTACGGGTCTCGGGCCATCACACAGGTCTCGCAGTGTTTCCCGTACACGCTGCAGTCCTGCAGGTCGATCCGGATCACCTCGCTGTTGGAGCTCACGTACAGCTTTTTCTGCAGGATGAACAAAAACATACCGCAGACACAGCTGAAGAAACAGTTCTGCTTTAACAGGAATACTCCGCCCGCCTTGCAGTAGGGAAAGATCGAACGCTTGAAATACATGCAATCTATTTCAAAATAATTTCGAATAAATCCCTAAAGAGAGTTTTCATTTCGTCGAACACGTTTCGTCTTTAATGAAATAATGTGCTGCATTATCGATGAAGCCGAGTCTTGGCTCGTCTAGCCTAGTCTATGGCTTCTGAATAAGACATTCCTATTGGCTATGATACTGTACGACCTACCAAAGTCAAAAGGTGTATGAGATGTCTAAATCACTCTTGACGATCTACTGTACATAAAATGCCAGAGTGAGAGTTTATCGTTTCATAGTTCCTGTAGTGCTGAGAGATGTTTCTCGGTCAGGTTAATAACAGAGTCACTTACTGTTGTACTGTCGAGCAGCATGCTGGAGATGTGTGTCCTGGTTTTAAAGGGCTCGTACTCGGCGATGATGAAGGGGTCACCATCCTGCTCCAGGACTTTATGGACCTTGCCATTGTCTAAGGAGAGAAAACAAACCAAACAAATATATATATATATATATATATATATTATTATTATATATGTATTATATATATTATTATATATAATATTATATATATATATATATATATATATATATATATATATATATAATATATATAATATTATATATATATATATATATATATATATATTATGACATACTATGACATGTTAGTACTGTTATTTTATTATAGGGCTGGACATTATGACTCTGCAGTATAATAATATCATAATACACTTTGAACTGTAAAATGTAACAGATTATTAAAAAGAAATCTGTTTAATTTTCTCTCTTCTTCCACGAGAAATGCTTCCTTTTTATTATTATTATTTTTTTTTATTTTTTTTTATAAACGCCGATCAAAAATCTCTGAATCTGTAGTCAGCCATATTGGTGATTTATTAGCAAACCCTCAGCACAACTGACACGATAAATACACGATATGTGTCACGATAGACATTTTTATTCGTACAATGGAATCAAAAATAAATATCATATTTTCAAAAGGAAAGGACGAAAATGCGGGGTGGAAAATGCAAAAAAAAAAAAAAAAGAAGCAAAGATTTACGTTTAAATAAAGTAATGATAAAGTAAATCAGCTGCCCATATCGCCCATCGTGAAGCCGTCTTCAACAGAGAGAGAGAGAAGAGAAGCTGGTGAGTGAACAATGGTTTTTACAGTTATGTAAGTGAGAACAGGAACTAATGTTTCATGATGTCACTAACGTCACTACATTACATTACTATGAATGGAAAATATTATTTCAGTGTCAGTCTAATGGATAAAAACTCGTTAGCACTGACACAAGAGGAATGAAACACTTCTGAACGTTGTCATTGGAAATGTAACAGAAACTCCAGTGGGCCACATCACACCACCCTGTAGAAAGTACTTTTTTACCCACACAGGTACTCTACGCCTACATGTGTTTTGTATTCCCCCGTCTTTGGAAATTCTGATGATTTACATCTAGTCATAAAGTGGTATTTTATTATTCAATCAGAGGTTTGAGAAGAGGCAGAGGGGGAAAAAAAACTAAAACTCCCCTCTTTGGGGGGTCTCCCGAAACCAGACTAGAGAACCAGGTGATACATGTCTAACCAACCATGGGTGTGTTAAAGGTTTCATCTGGATAAAGAACACTAATGGTCTCTTCTCTTTACCTTACACATTTCTTACATAACTCCATTCGACTACACTAGGCAGGAATCATATTCCTTGAAAGGCATGCTTTAGTATTTATCTTCATCTCTCATTAATTAGGAAACCACTGGAGTACCACTCATGGTTCATTGATTGCATGATAAGGAACATTAAAAATGGACCTGTAGAGACATCAACAAGCTTCGATTGCCTCGTAAACGAAAGAACCGAAGACGTTCGGTGTCCATAAATCCATAAACAGTACTGTTTCTGAAATAATACTATACCAGATGGGAAGGGAATTTCTCTACTCTGATTGGTCAGAAAATGTTCATTTATTTTTCGTAACAGGAGCTCTGATGGAATCACAGATTTATATTAATGTATTCGGTATCCATGATCTATTATGCGTTTATGGCAGATCAAGTGTTCTTAACAAGCATTTCTTTGTTATTGAACAAAGAAAAACGTATAATTGGATATGTATATGTCACGATCTTGCCGGCAGATGGCGCTGCGGCGGCGATGTGCACGGAGAGCCGGAGGGTGCACGCGTGCACGAACCAGAGCGAGCACATGCTCGCGAGTTACGTATGAACTATGGAGACTTTGTTTACAACGGACATGTGCGTTTGTTTCTGTTTTGTCTTCTCCTTGTTTAGTCATTGGTTGTTTTTCGAGGGTGTGTATTGACTGTTACCAGCTGTCGGTGTTTAAGGTAAATGACATCTGTTATTTAAACCCCTCGCGTTGCTGCGCACTTCACGCAGTATTAAATGGGTAAATGGGTAATGGTGCTACGCGGTAGCGTTTCCATGCCCTGCTCTGGTTTCATGTTTCATGCCTCGGTTCTAGTTAAATGTGTAAATGTGTAATTGTGTTAAGCGGTAGCGTTTCCATGTCTCGATCAAGTTTCGTGTTTCATGCCTTAGTTCTAGTTAAATGATAAACAAGTCTACGGTTATGTTAGTGCTAACTACCGTGATGCTAAGCGGTAGTGTCTTCGTGTCATGTGTTTGTTCCATGCTTTAAATCTAGTTTCATGTTTAAGACCTCGAGTATATCCCTTCCAGTTTAGACCGCGATTTCTGTTTGTTGAGCTCTGGTGTGTAAATAAAGACTTTCATCTGCAATTGCTTCCGTTTAGAGTCCGTTCGTAACAGTATATGTGGGGTTTTCTGTAAGGAGGTGTTTAACATTTATGGAAGGAGTCTCCAGTGTCAGTGCTCTGTAACAGTCAGGGGTAAAGCTGTATCTTTGCGTTTTCCACCCCAGGCTTTAAGCATTTTATTCCTTAGAAATTTCATAACAAAGTAATTAACTAGCAAAGCTTGTTCAATGACATATAACACGATATCTTGGAAATTAGTCGAGTCATACAGTCTATAACGCAAATCCATGATCTTTCATACTGCTGGTCTGTAAAGGAAAAGGTCTGACGGCACAGCAGATTCACTGGGCGATGGCGTCAGTATTAGCGTCGGCGGCATTTGTGTGGCACAACGACAAACGTATGCTTAACAACTGGATCTAAGAATGCTGGGATGTGTAATGAACGAGGACGAGAAAAATGAACTAAACACGAAGTTTTCATCCAGTAAAAAACAAACACAAGCCAATAGTTTGCGTGAGGCCGAAGAGCGGTGCTTGGAGGGTTCTTGCGGTGAGCCAGTCTGTATATCGAATTTTGAAATATTCAAATTTCGAAGATGCAAAACTGTTCTTTTGGAGAAAACGACTAAGTCCGGAGGCATCAACATTGCTTCATTTGACTGTTAAAATGAAGAGAGAACATGCAAAGATCGCCTTGCGCTTCTCATAGCTGTGTTTTTAATAATGAAATATGCTAGTTAGTTACTGGGGCCTCACAGTGCGTGACTGGATAAAACTGATCTAATGTGCTGTAGGGTTGAAATGTAATAAACAAACTGCTGGCCGCTGTCAGCGCTGTATAAACTGCATTCTTTCGCAAATATTACCTTGCAAACTAAAAGTACCTTTATTTTGTAGCTGGGTTGGTGAAGAATAGCTATGGCTTTTCATTATAGCTCTTCTTACTGTTCATATTAACAGCATGGTACGGTATGATATGTCATTTTCAGACTTACTGGACAGTCCCTCCAGGTTTTTGCAATTTCGTGATTGCAGAAATAAACGCGAAATCAACGAAACTCCGCCAGTTTCTCAGGAGCTGGCCCATTTTTTCGAAATGACCGCAGATTTTCCGCAGATTTTCCGCAGATTTCGGCCCGGACGTTTTGTGTGACGTCATCACAACGCGCATTCAGCCAAAGCCCTCTTCGGTTTATGCGCATCGAACATGAGTACAGTATTTACCGACAAAATATCACCGCGAAAGGCAATTTTTGTGCGGTTGAAAGTTCACCAGTTCAAGTAGTTTTCTGCAGAAACGCACAAAAAAAGGCGCAAATTGCAGCGCAAATTTTGGAGAGAAAAAAAATCCACAGCTCAATCAAGCATTCCTGGTCGCAACAATCACAAAAAACATTGCTGTGAAATCCTGTATGGACCGGCTGGAGCATGATAATCACTTCTCAAGGTTCATGTGATAATGAAAACTTGGTCACAGAGCAGCTATTGTGAACAAGAATGTTTTTTTTCGAAGGCCTAGGAGACAGGTTTATCTGTTGGTTGACCTTGGAGGAGCAGCTGGGGTAAAATATTCTAATAATGGGCTTCTGTATGTGTGATGTTTTGAAGCACGGGCTTCTGTATTTAGGGAGGTGAGCTGAGAACTGAACACTGACAGGATAACACCTGAATTCGTACATGTAGTTTCGATAGAACTGTTCCTCTTCTCCGAGTTTTGTGCCTGCTTGCATCTTTGTGAAGAAGAAAACCGAAAATGACTTCACAGTTCAACAGTTGGTACCATGAAGGGAACGTCTTTTGTATCTTTAGTGTGTATATTCTACCTAAAAAAATCTTTACAGGAAGTTAAGGTACATTAAAGAATATTAGTCTGAAGGCTAATGAAAGGCACACTTTTCGAGTACGTGTGTCGAGCCACACATGATTTTATGGAGACGCCAGTGATCCTGACCCTTTCTGCTCTCCGGACCTGCCCGATCCATCCTGATGCCCTACCTCTGGATGGAGCTCTCATCAACTGGAGGCTACATTCTGCCACTGCGGATGACTCCAAGAAGTGCAGCCTGGAGATTGTGAGGATGGTGCTGCTTGAAGTACCACGGAAATGGTTTTGGACCTCAATTCCACATGGACGTTCTCGCTGTGGTTGCTGGGACTACGGTTGCCGCGATGGCCTTGGGACTGCAATTACCACATGCAGTTTTACACTCGGGTCTCCTTTAGTGAACAGTGGACTAGTCCAACAAACAGACTTTATATAAAAAACATAACGAACTTCCCTTTACGTTCACACTATCCGTCATTACCCAGAAGAGGACGGGTTCTCTTCTGAGTCTGGTTCCTCTCAAGGTTTCTTCCTCATATCATCTAAGGGAGTTTTTCCTCGCCACCGTCACCACTGGCTCGCTCAATAGGGATAAATTCACACGCTTAAAATCTCTATCCTGTGTTTATATGTTTCTGTAAAGCTGCTTTGAGACAATGTCCATTGTAAAAAGCGCTTCAATTCAAATAAAATTGAATTGAATTGTACTAAACTTTTCCTTTCCCATGAAAAAATACACATTACAAAGAATGTACCCTTGATGGTACTGACTTATTGACAAGAAAAGGTTTCTGAAACTATTCTAAAAGTATACTAAAATAACTTGTACAAAAGAAACCACTTTCAGTAATTGCCTTACACTGGTCAGGGTGGTGGGTAATGCAGAGGAACACTGCATGTGAGGGATGCATGGGTTTCCTCTAGGATCTCCTGTTTCCTCCCAAGAACATCCCAGTTGGTGAACTGCCTACACTACATTGCTCCTAGTGAGTGTGTGACCGTGTGTGGTGTCCAATTCTGGGTGTTTTCCAATCTCACACCCAGTGTTCCTCTGACGGTCTCCAGGTCCATAGGCAAGACAGTCCAGCAGAGTCTCGACTTTCTGCGAAGGCTGAGAAAAGGCCATCTCCCCCTCCCCACCCTCACTACATTCTACAGAGGTACAATCGCGAGCACTGTGAGCCGCTGCATCGCTGAGTGTACTGTACCAGCAGTATATGGCTGAAATGACGATAAATTCACTTGGATTACTGATTCTGAATGAATGATTGTTTGAAACATCAGGAGCAATGAAAATCACACTTCATAGGAAAAAAATCTTTCGAGTCTGAGTTTTAATTTCCATTTATAGATTGTGACATTTGCTCTGTAAAAGGCACAGAACTAAAATAGAGCATGGCGGGTGTGAAGGTCTCCACAGCAGGTTTCCGGCAGATCAGTTACATATTTCTGCCTCAAACCAAATGTGGTATACACAGACCCTAACCCTAACCCTATTCTGCAGAATAATATGCAAGCGAAAGGACTTTAATCTTTGTGTAGACCCAAACACACCGTATAGAACAGTTTTACAATTGTAGATACCTCCAAAAAATGCATCTGAATAAATGGCGTGCTTGCTACATATTTGGGTCAATTCAATGGAAAACTACATTTCACATAATCCTTTGTTTTAGGGCGAGTTGTAATTTGTTTTCAGTGGAGCAGTCTAAGCCAATATGTTTCCTGGTTAATTACACTCGTAGCCAATCAGAGATCACCTTTTTTGGGGAGTTGCGAAAGGATTGGGAGGAGAGGTGAAGCGGACTTGGAGGGAAGGACACGCGAGAGACAGCCGGAAAAGAAAATGAAGATTTAACGCCGAGGTGACGATGTTTGTAGACTAAAGTACTGTTACAGTAGTGGCGCAAATATCATTTTGTTCAGCTAAGTAAATTCATACAGTTTGAGTTTTTTTTTTTTAGTTAAAGAATATAGGGAAAATAAATTAATTTTTTTGTTATACATATATAATGTGTTTAAATAACTTCTGGAGGAAAGGGTTAAAGTTTTCCGCATGATATTTGTGTCATGCACTGTCTGTATCAGTGTATCGTCCGTATCAACAGATAACCTACATTTCCCCCGGACGCTAAATGTGATAAAAGGCGCAGAGAACGGAATTGAAAGAAGAAGTTGCCACGCCACTACTTTTCTCAGAACTCTATTTGAATTATGGGACGTGTGTAACTCAGAACATCCTCTTCCTCTTTTTGTGAAGAAGGAAACGTGTTTTTGTATGTAAATATTTGCTGAACCTCTGTTTTAAAAGTCAGCCCATGCCTGATTTATGGTGTAAAAAAAACAACGCTACCCTAAGACATACTGCCCTCTATCAACACACAAGATGAGTAAGAGGCTAAAATTGACACTTAACGAATTCAGGATACTAGTATGAACAGTCCTATAGGCATTCCAAAACATTTGCAGCCTCTCAGTCAGAACCGAAATGGTACTATTAGTCAGTACTGCAATTGCTAAGAACAATTCGCCCCCAAGTCTCCATCATCAGGCAGATAAGAACGTCAGTTTGATACAATCGACTTTACGTTATAACTATAATGAATTCAGAAACTGATGCTCTTACTCATACGTTTCTTACTCTTACTTATGAGCTCCTACTAATACTCTTACTCATAAGTTTGTTTACACAGTTGTCATTTTTGACTATATAGTATACGGTTCCCTTCTGATGGATTGGCACGCCGTCCAGGGTGTACCCCGCCTTGTGCCCCATGTCTCCTGAGATAGGCTCCAGGTTCCCCGCGACCCTGAAGGATAAGCGGTATAGAAGATGGATGGATGGATAGTATACAGTTATAGAAGGTTAATGATTTATAATCTGGTGTCACCCAGGTGAACACGATTTCCGTTTTGGTTCCTCTTAAGGTTTCCTCCTCATGTCGTCTGAGGGAGTTTTTCCTTGCCACCTTCGATTCTGGCTTGCTCATTAGAGATAAATTGACCAACCTTGACCTTAGCGGTTCTACAAAGCGCTTTACACTGATTTTCATTCACCCATTCACACACACACTCACACACCAATGGTAACAGAGCTACCATGCAAGGGCTAACTTGCCATCAGGGGCAACTCGGGGTTCAGCGCCTTGCCCAAGGACACTTCGGCATGTGGAATCAAGTGGGCCGGGAACCCACAGCCACAAACAGTGAGTAATCATCTGTACCTGTTTTTCGTACTGTATGATAGGTTATCTGTGTGTCACCTTGTCTGACCTCCAGTATACATTTGAATTGTGATTTTTGGATGCACCCTAATTGATTTCACACCAATCAGCTGGCTATATTTTGTTAAGTAGATACCAGTGATATCAGATGTTAATGCAGCTTAGGCACCTTTGACTAGTAGACTAATAGGAGAGCTTTAATATAGCTGAGCCAGACAGGACAGCTTAGAACAGATCACAAGTGATAAAGCGTGTCGTGTGAGCAGCACGGCAATTCTGAGCTTGTAAAAGTACTGTATTGTCCACTTGGCATAAGAAATGCCAGTCAGTTGGTCCTGCAGTGTTAAGTCTGAAACTTAATGCACTTAACTAAGTTATCTTAACATTCTGAAACCTTAGTTAAAGTCACTCACTCTTTGGTTCTTAATCCTTTCTTACACCAGTGTCCCATAATGCTCTTCTTCTGCAGAAGCCTAATCTACCTCTGTTCTTAGATTGTATCGACTCATATTACGTGAGTCGTACATTTCTTGTTTACAGTCATGTTTCTGTAAGACTACTGCTTTACTGGTAAACAGAAAACTGCTCACCTAGACTCATGAGGAGGACATTATGATGACTGTTTTCTGATCTCTTGCTCTTCACTCTGTCCACCTGCAGGAGTGTGTAGTGATGGTGGTCGAACAACAGAGGGTCCCGTGCAGGCTTAATCCACTGCTTCAACTCCGGACGACGTGTCATAAACTTCAGAAAACTTGGTGATAACGTACGACTGTCTTCTACACACTGTAAAACACAGTTATAACTAATTTAAGAAGGGCGGAGAGATAAAGTTGTGGTTTATTTCTGTTTTACTGAATGGTAGTGTACCTCTCCAGGACGTGGTGAAGAAAACCTCTCAGATTCATCTTTGAATGTGTTGCTCGTGAAGACCCGAATGATGTCGGACATTTTGTAAACACACACGGCTCTCAAGTCGCTATGGGAGAGAAACAGAGGCACAAAGGTCAGCTTTATAGCCTTCACACAAACACACACAAACACACACGGTGTTTCGACCTCCATTAAATGAAGACTACAGACTGTGAGTGTCTAAGGGAACAGAAACAGCTGACGGAAACACAAGGTTCCTGACATCAGAAAGCACTTTTAACTTCCACATGAGTAGTAAATGGAAATATGCCCGAATTAGCACTAAACCCAAATAAGACACTTCTGACCAATTCCTCATACAGAAATTACTAGCGGTTAATTATTAGCGTCATCACAAAGCATGTCATGGAATAATAGCTGGAGTAGCTTGAATAACTGATGTAAAAAATAAACCAGACACTGTGGTAAAAAATAAACCAGACACTGTGTGCTGTTGACTCAACTCCTACACATGACATGTCTATTCATAATTCAATGTGTGCATAGTGTGTAACTTTGCCAAAGTTTATAACTATTTATCATCTGTCTGTCACTGACTGAAACTGGTAGTGTAGGGTTTGGTTTGAGCAAACAATCAATCAATCAATCAATCAATCAATATTACACATTTACAAAACATATCAAAATCTGTAAGGTCTGTCCTCCATCTTGAACATTAATCATTGTCTATATATGCGCAGGAATTTTCACCAATATTATTAGTGTACATAAGCTAACGTGGCAGGATTTCTGTGAGGATTTTTTAATTGTATCCATAAGTGTTAATGGATAATGCTAGCTAGGTAACACGAGACAACTTAACGCTAGCGAAAACCAGCTAACGTCAGCTAACATGCAACTAGCTATAGCGGAGTCGTCATGAGTTATCATAACACTAGCTATAGCTGCCTTATTAGCTCACAGCTAACAGTAACTAGCTAGCTACCATGAGCTAACTCAACAGGCGTTTGACGAGTGATATTCATAAGTGCTAACACTAGCTATACATAGCTATCAGGAGATGACCCGAGAGGAACTGGTAATGTCATCTTTTGCTCACAAAATCTCATTTACAACGACAAAAATTCTGCAATTTAGACCTCGTCGAAAGCTGTAAGACAGCAGAGCGCAAACAGCACTAATATTCTACCATCTCTGAGGATATAAATGGTATTAGATGTTCACTGCTAGCGCTACCTAGCTACTTATTACGAGCTAAATCAAAAGGCTTTAAAGAGGATTGCTAAGTGATATACATAACGCTAACCTGAGAGGATTTTTAAGTCATATGTTGAGCTAGCTAAGCTTGTTAACTAAGTAGTGTTTAACTACCTCATTTAACTCATATTTAATACCTTATTTCTTATTATATTTATTTTATAGAGCGATAGCAGGTAACTAGGAAACTAGCTAGCTATTTAACTGGTTATGTTTAGCTACTCAAATGACACTCTCTTTATGTAACCAAATATGTAATGCTATTCAGATTTATTTCATTCCAGCCCCCCCCCAATTAGCTAGCTAGCTATGCTCTCATACTAGCTAGCTTCAAGGTAATGCTAAGTTAATGCTAAGCAAACAGGTTACTTTTTTCATGTTTTCAAGATATTTTGTAGCTTATGTTAATCTGCCACAGGAATATGGCCGTACTGTTTTGGTGTAATAAACACAGTGAACCCTGTGAGTGATAGCAGCTGCTGGATCAGTATTTATCATATCAGGTGAACATTCAGCACCACATATAATGGCCATGTCATTGAGTTCACATCTTCCCAGGGCAGTGTGCAGACAGACTGTCCTCATCAGGAAGTATACTGCAGATATACATGAAACAAATAACGCTGAACACCTGGTCAGGTGCTCGCTACAATGCATCATCTTACTAGGCATTTTTGAAGAGGGCGTAAATTGCGGTGTTTTTCCAGTCTGTAGCTTCCAGCACAGCAACGTCCAGCAGCTCGGTATACGAGATCCGCTTCTTCTCATCGCCGCAAAACAGGCGTGCGGTCAACATGGATGTCCAGCGGTACTGCAGAACTGATTTACTGCCACCCCGATCCGCCTGAGTACAGAAGGAGGAAATGGTCAGTTTAGTCTGGGCAGAGGTTCTCTAAGGTGTCCTCTGCATTCCTATGGCCTTGAGCTGTGCTGATTCAGCTCGTTAAAAATAATATAAACAACCTCAGGTTAAATTATGAGCTGAATTGGGAGTACTGTACTGTCTTTTTTGCGCTCTTTCAGAGCCACCGTGCTGGGTGTAGGAGCCTGCTTGTAAAACCATTGTGTTTAATGTCATGAAAATGAAAAGAGAAGAACTGATGTGTCACAAGAACTGAAATTTCTCCATCGTCATTTGTTCCTTATTACTGTCATTTAGAAATTCCTTCCCTAACTACAGAAAGTGCAGATGACACTGATTAGTAAATGTTCTTCGGGGGAAAAAAAAAAAAAAACAATAAGAAGAACAACACTATTTCTTCATGTTACAAATTACACAAACAAGTTTTGGGGAAAGAATGTTATTTTGAAACGTCACAGTATGGTTGGAAAAGTAGGAGTGTTACTGTGACTGCAGCTATTGAGTGGCATTATTGAGTGGCATTATTGAGTGGCATTACCATGCAGATCTGAGAAACTCGCGGTATCCAGAGGGTCATGTCCGAGTCCAGATCCTGGTTCTGGTTCTGCTCGATGAAGAAGGAGTACACTTTTCCATCCAGTGACCCATTGCCTTCATTTGCTAAAATTTTTACATTCCTCTGCTCTGAAACCAGAGAAAAACAAGTGATCAGGCTTAGATATTTGAAAAGTTAAGTTTAGCCACACTGCTAGAATGACCAGCTTGCATAATTTTAGATTTAGTGGATAAAGACTACCCATTAGTATAATCTTGTCACAATACCCCAGGACAGTGCCTCTCCCTGCTAGTAGAGGTCAGTGTCCCCAGAAGTCTAGCCATCTTCCCATTTCCCAGTCACTCTAGTATTTTGCGATTTTGCGATCGAAGAAACTAGCACAACTCAAATAAAAAAAAATCTCCACAATATTCACAGGAGCTTGCGGTTTTTCAAAATTACTGCAGATTTTCCGCAGATTTGGGCCAAGAAGCGTCATGCGACGTCATCACAGTGTGCGTTCAGCCAAAGCTCCCTTCGATTCACGTGCGTCAAACATGGGTACAGCTAAAAGGTCTTATTTGCCAACAAACATCACTGTGAAAGAATTCTATCAACTGCAATTTCGCCAATTCAAGTAGTTTTCCAAAAAAAGCACAAAAAACTCCATAAATTGCACCGAAAATTTTGAAAAAAATCCACAGCTAAATCAAGCATTGTCGGGCGCAACTATCACAAAAAACTGAGGTCCTGTTTGCTGTCTACTTCCTGGTTTGCTCACTATATAAGTACATGGTTCATGTTACTAATTGTGAAGTCTTGCCCTTTATTGTAATTATAACAGTTCTGAGCGGTCTTTTCCCTGACTGCTATTTCTGCTGTTGCTATTTTGAGCTGCCTGATTGCTATTTCTGTTCCTTTTCCATTTTGCTACTCTGTGTTTGACTATTCTTTGGATTTCGCTTGTGTTTCAATGTTTATCGATGCCAATACTCTGTTTGACCACTGCTTACTTAACCACTACGATATCTGGACTGTGATTCAGCAGCTGGATGCAGCATGTCTCTCTCACCGGTTTGTCTCGACTGTGTCCAGGTGATTCCGTCAGCGGTCCATCTGTAAAGGCCTTCGCTAGTTTGTTCACTCTTCCCACTCGAGACTGTGTAATATAGCGAGTCACCTGGGATACACACAACAAACACACATCAGGCACGGGGTATGATACACATTCAGAATTCACCAGCTGGGTTCGTTTTGCTTAGACAAAATATTGGCAAAGAATTGTTTTTGATAACATTGTAGTTGTTTGTTGCAAATTGTATCATACGAGCAGATTATATTTGCTCACTAACGAGGCTAGTTTTTTTCACCAGCACATTCCGACATGGGCAGTGAAAGTTCAGTGGTTAAGAGGTTGAACTACTGAGTGGAAGGTTGTGAGTTCAAACCCCAGCACGGCCAAGCAAAGTCCTTAACCCTCAACTCTCAGATAGATAAACATAAGTCACTCTGGATAAGGTCCTCTGTTAAACACCATAAATGTTTATTCTGTTTCACTTGTCCTCTGTGTGACCTGATTGGTTGGGAGATGGAAAAAAAAAAAGTTCTTATCACTTTTTTTTTTAACTTTTGAGGCTTCGCTGTGGCCGACAAAACTTCAGCAACAGCACTTTTTAAAAAGTGGATGTATTCCAATGGCCTTGCAGCTGTTAAAGCATGTGTAGGTGGCTGAATAAAAAAAAAAATGTTAAAGCACACCTATTATAATAATATATAACACACTACATGACAGGTAATATTTGAAAAGCCATAATAGGTGCACTTTAAAGCAGCCTAATGACAGATATTTTGTCTTCTGGACAAATATGAAGGACTGCTGCATACATCCTTCTCGGGCAGCACGATCCCATTCCGTGCTTCCAGCAGAACTGTTACTGCTACAAGACTGCGAGAATAAACTGTGATGAAAGCTTACGCAAACAGCGCTATGAAAATAACGTCAGTTACTAATCTATAACTAATCTGTTCCCACACAAATGCAAATGACATCTGGCCTGTGCGTTAAACATTAATTCCAATAAAGAAACTGCTCAGATAACATGCACATCGCCTTAAACCTTTCTCTCAAACTCTCACAAGATGCTGGTCACTGTATTAGCTTTGGCATCTTTAGTGAATGTGCTTTAGTTCTTTGCTAAATGCCTCTCTTTCCTCCCTGCACTTCCTTTTCCTGCAATTCACCTCTACAATTCTTCAGAAAGTTTCAGATTAGCTTCCAAAAATTGTTTACTGCCTAATCGAAACAGAAACTGTGTGACTGTGTGAACTGGGCATCTATTCTAACTGTCAACAGCTCATGTTTGGATACACTGAAGTGTACTCTGAAACTAGTGCAGAATATAAAGTGAGCTCCATTATTAATGGCACCCTGAGTACAAAATGTGGTTAATTAGCATAGATTGATAATTGAAAATACTTGTTTTTCAACGAACTCATCATAGTTAGGGATGCATCAGTAGCTACACCGGTATCGGTACAAGTCCGATAGCAGGCTCATTTGCTCTGCACGGAGTCTTCTTCTGTAAGGTATGCGCAAGGAATCTGAGAGCATTCCTCAATACAGAATCTCTCCACATGGACATGGATTTAGGTCAGGGGACTACGATACCAAGGGTGCCAATAATTCTGATCTAGACTGTACGTTTGGTATTCAATACAGTAGGTTACAGTGATACTTTGTCTCCCAAGAGTGAATGAAAGAAGTATTAGCAGCTTGATCTGTGAAGAAACGCAGGTCTGAACGCGTTCTTACCAACGTGCAAAGACGGGTCATCGATTTGTGTTGGATGCATCAGTATGGAGCAGTTCACGGGAATGTTCTCTGAGCTCTGGCATGAAATATAAAGACAGCTTTTAGAATATTATTCACAATCCAATACGTTTCCTGTCATGTTTAAAATGAAATTACATGCAGTAAGTCCTGCCAAGTGTAAGGACCGGCATACAAGTGCATAATCACATCCACACGGCAGACTTGTGTTTGAAGAGCATTTGAAGCAAAAAAAACCCCATAAACATACCACATCACAGCACTTTGTATTCCCTTTTCTGGATCCACACATGAACAGTGGATTTCCATTCCTCCCCTCTTTCAGCAGAGTGATTTTGTATTCACAATCCTGAAAATCAATACAGACATTTCCACAACTGACAAATAATAACTTATTTTGTTCTCTTTTGACTCCCAACACACCCAAAGCCTGAGAACTAAAGACTGTATAATTGAGACCGGATGTCCGTCATTTTCACAGAGGAAGACCGTCCCGTCACGGTTTATAATCAAAGTGTTCTATCTCTGATCAAAAGCGTAAATGTTTCTGTCTACACATAGCGTAACCTGGTACAGTGCGCACTGAGGACCACCTGCTAGGAAACGGAGGAGTTTGTTTAAGAAAAGCTTGCTCAATAGTTTAGACCAAGCAAAACAGAACCACTCCCAACACCAAAGTCAACACGTATGCAAAAAAATACGTCTACGAGTCATATTTGCAACAAGTATGCAGATTTCAGATGGGTTTAAGACTTCTTTTTTCTTTCTTCTTTTTATAAATAAGCTAACCAGCTCTTTATATAATAATCATCCATCTGTTGTTCAACAAGACATGATCAATTCTATAACATATACTGTAGAGAACAACAGTTATAGATAAAGATATATAAACAGCAGCTCTGAGAACAGTTCCAGCTGCATATTTAGATCACAGCCCTCAATCTAATTAACACTATCATTTTTATAATTTCTATAGTAACAACCACACGAACGGGTTATAAATATATTGTTGTTATTTAATAAAGAAAACATCTACTCAATGATACATGGATTGATTGTTGGAAGGAGTCTCCAGTGTTGTGTTACTTTTGTTACTTCGGAGCGGTACGCGTAACTGTGCTTTGCCCCAGGCAGTACGTATTGTAGAATTATAATCATTATTCGTGTATTTACATTGTATTACATTACAGAAAATAACTTGGGTGTGTTTGGAACAGGAACAAAACTACACTATGACCCGTTTACACACTTTACGGCATTAAAGTAAAATTAAAATCTAATGAGCAGTGCATTTCACAAGCATAAATCATCATATAGTATGTGTGGAACTTACAGTAGGATTGCTCTTGCATTCCCGTTCAAATATTGGCACATGCACCTGTCCACAAAGTAAAACACTTGAGTTAATATCATCAGTAAATAAAGCTGTAGTAAGACAGTTCATCATTCTGTAAGTCAAGAGGTTCTAGAGATAGTCTTTTTTTATCTCTAAGGGTGCTGCTGGTTTCCTGTGTAGCTTCACTACTATCATAATATCTAAACACGAAGAAACACAACAGCTAGAGTAAGTTAAAATGAAGCTCAAAGGGTTTCTGGAACTTTCCTCAGGCAGGTCAGGAGTCTACGCTGCTTATGAGGAAATCTGTACAAACGCTGTCCTTCTGTCCTTTTTTCAAAATCCTGGTCTACCTCAGATTGTGTAGCATTTTTAATGCATCTATTCTTCTTCTTCTTATTATTATTACTATTATTATGTTTATGATAATATAGAGTATGATAGTATATGTTGCATGATATCAAGTGAGATATGGAAAGAGATGCTGGGATTACAGTTTACCTGCTTCACTGCTGGATGTTCTCCTGGATTTAACATGTACAGGCCCTGAGGACTTCCTGCATAGATGTTTACACTGTGGGGATCACGGATCAGCTTCAGGTTATCAATCATGTGTCCACTTGATGTATTAAAACTGAGAAATTCTGCATCTGAGAGAGAGAGAGAGAGAGAGAGAGAGAGAGAGAGAGAGAGCGACAGATCGTGTTATTCATGTAACTTTATATGAATAAGAGAACTGTTTCTCTGCTGCATGTGATTTGATTCTTTCATGTTTTTGGAGCAAAGGTCAGAGCAAAGGTCTATGGGAAGGGAAATTCATGCCACCATGAAACGATTCCAGTGGAAAACACAAAATCGGATGCGTTCGTTAGTTCTTATCTTCAGTAAGCGCTTTATCCTGGTCAGGGTCAAAGTGGATCCATCTTGGAAAAACTGAATGCAAGTCTGAAACAGGGATGTCAGTCCATCACGGGGTTCAAAGGTCACAGAACCCCACACAGTGAACATATATTTGCATTGATCCACATGATGTTTAGATTTGAGCTTCAGTTCATTCCCTGCAGTACCTTGCACTTTATTTCTAGCACATCATGTTTCTCTACTAAATTTATACTTCGTACGGTATTGAATTGCAACTTTTGTCCCTCAGTGAAATTCAAGACACAGCAGTTCACATTTCTTCAGCTGCACTGAACACGCTGCATTTCAGAATAACATGAATTCCTTTCCCCATAGAAACAACCCCGCTTGGTAATCGCAGTAAATTCTCTTCGGCAGCTGTTAATCAGAGACACAACAGGCCAGATCTGTTCACTGACACAAGGCAGAAGTGTTGAATGGCTTCCAAACAGCTGAGTATTTGTTATATATTATGTAAGGAATAAAACATGTCAGGTTGCAAAGTTATGCAAAAACAACCAACGAAGCGGTGGTGTGATGCGACCGGTAATGAAGCGGAATTACTCTTACCACCCCAAAGAATATTGTTTTAAAAATTTACTGTTTTATTCCTTCTATATCATACCAAGTTATCATTTCTTATATAACACTAATTACATTTAATGTTAAGGGATGTCCAGGAAAAAAGAGTTAGTTCCAGTTATTGCTTATGTTAAAGCAGCTAACGGTCATTCCATCACCAGCCTCTCTTTTTATTCTCCATCAACGTTAATTTAAAAAAAAAAAACATAAAAACAGTTGGTCATGTTACAAAGAAACCACAAAGCGTAAACCGCTGACCTGAAAACTGGTGGAAAACTTAATATTACAGCTTTAGCTTTGACACTGGACACTCCTTCCATGAATAATAATAATAATAATAATAATAAAAAACTTCACCACAGGAAACTTCACCATATCAAATCTATTCATGTGGACTGTTCATCATACAACCCCCTGTGGATGGTCTGTTACTACAGAAACTATAACGTATTACAACAACCATTGTGTTAATTAAGCTGCAACTATTGTCTGAGAAAATTAATGACCATCTTCTGACCAATCAGAATGGAAAATTCAACAGCGCTGTAGTGTAATACTAGTGCCAGACAAAACAAAAAAGAATAGGAGGGCAGTCGGATCAGAAAAATATCCATTTTAATATTAATATTAAAGTGTTGCACCAAAAATCCAGCTTTACATGATGCACTTGGAGCGTAAATCAGTTACGCTTATGTATGAACAGTGTATAAATGCGCTAGTGTCAATTAGTACTCAAATATATATTTGTACTCGGAGTGCCTAATTACAAATGTCCTAATCCAATTTGATCTAGATTTGTTTTCACTGTTTCACTTATACACTTCTCAGTCATTTTCAGTGCTTTATCCAGACCAGAATCCCAGTGGATCCCAGAAACACGGGGTGGGAGTCGATAACACAACCTGGACAGGAAGCCAGGTGTGTGTATGGTGTGAGGAAACTGGAGAACCCCGAGGGAACCCACACGGACACGGGGAGAACATGCAAAAGCTTGTCACAGACAATCAGCGGACACCGGGATGGAACCCGGGACCCTGGAGCTTGAAGGCAGCGACGCTACCCTCTTAAATCAAACTCAACAGATATTTAGAGAAGTTCCAAAACTAATCTACAGAACTAAAAAATAAATAAATAAATGAATAAATAAAATATGGCATGTTCAAAAAGTTACAGTAATCAGCAGAAAAACAAGATAAAACCTTGCAACAAGACAAAGAAAAAGGAGGGCGTAAATAGACAAACTGACCAGAAATATACTAAATAGGTTAGAACAATCAACATACAATAGGGCAATAAACTAGTGTCAGGGCAGGGGCAAAGACATGACTACAAATGAATAAATTACATGAATACATGACTAGAATCAAAAGAAAAAGAGGGAATTACATGGCAGGGTCACAGTGGATCCAGAGCCCAACCCAGGAAAATTAGGTGTGAGCCAATAATAGATCCTGGACAGGAAGCCATGTGTGTGTGTGTGTGTGTGTGTGCGTGTGTTATTTTAGCCAAATATTTGGACCCCGAGGGAACCCACACGGACACAGGGAGAACATGCTATACTTCTCACAGACAATCAGCGGACACCAGGATGGAACCCGGGACCCTGGAGCTTGAAGGCAGCGACGCTACCCTCTTAAATCAAACTCAACAGATATTTAGAGAAGTTCCAAAACTAATCTACAGAACTAAAATAAATAAAGAAATACAAAACTAAAATATCTCATGTTCAAAAAGCTGCACTTGACAGTGTAGTCTATGTGCACCTGAAGGTTTGTATTTAGACAAAATGTATCCAGTCATACAGAACACTCCTGAACTGACACATCTCACCTACAAAGCTACACACTGTCTGATAACAGAGCACTGATCCAGACTGAAACCAGTAAAGACATTAAGAATAAAAAGATTGTAGGAAGTAATATGGTGTTAGATTAATGAGAGATAGTAAATAGACAGATGGAGTTAGAGTCATGTCTCTTACTTTCACTCTTCACTCGGATCCTCGCCTTATGCAGATGAATCCCGAGTGTGGAGCTGGAAAATGTAGTCCAGAGTAAAGCTAAAAGCAGTGTGTGTACTCCTCTGGGGGCCATCATCAGTCTAAACTGCGGCGAAACGCCCCATGCGGACTCATTTATACTTCAGCAAATTCGATGCCTATGAAACGAGTCGACTCTTTGAGCCGACTCTTTGAGCCTGTCTAAAGAGCTGTAATAACTCCTTTTACTGATTAATTTATGAATAAACATCTGAACTATTTGGCATATAATAATAATAATAATAATAATAATAATAATAATAATAATAATAATAATAACAATCATCATCATCATCATCATCATCATTATTATTATTATTTCAAAAATCTATTTTAAAAAATCTACCTATTCTTCGCATTTGTTGTGTCAGTTGTGACGTTAAATAAAGCTCTAGGGGAGAGGGTGTGTGTGTGGGGGGTTTGATTATAACCCGTGACGGGACGGTCTTCCTCTGTGAAAATGAAGGACATCCAGTCTCAATTATAGTCTTTAGTTCTCAGGCTTTGGGAGTGTTGGGAGTAAAAAGAGACCAAAATAAGTTATTTTTGTCAGTTGTTGAAAAAAAAAAAAAAACACCTTTTACTCCTCTGTTTTCATGCGAATTTAAATGTAATTTCTCACGATCACGAGATACTAAGTCGAGGTCGTGCTTTATATTTTGGGGGGTTTGGTTACCTTGTTGTTTGTGCCTTAAATGTGCATGTGCTTTGCGGACACTTGTTAGGACAAAGTCAGACACACAATGTATGAAATCTGTTTTTTAATGATGTAAACTAGTCACGTTAAACAAAGGCTTTCTGTAATCCCGATCCTGAACCTGAAGGCGCAAAGACACAATGCTAGCATTCAGAGGAACAAAGAAATATATAGACACTGCAGGAGGAAGAGAGAAAGACAAAGAGACTGTTCTTTGGCGTGGCAAGGAATGGTCAAAAATTTAATTTGCAGCAGCATAATTAAGATCCACAACTCAAACAAAACTCACTCTCATAACTTCATCTTTTAAACAGACTAATAGTGCTTTCTCTATAAATTTGTCAAAATCATTAAGACCAATAATGAAGACCTAAAATGAATTCATTTCATCCTTGTAAAGCAAAATGCTCTCTCTCTCTCTCTCTGTCTGTCTCTCTCTCTCTCTCTCTCTCTCAGATGGCTCTTCTCCAAGCTCATGTGTATAAAATTTGTTGTTCAAATGATTATTATTATTACTATTATTAGCTGTGATCCTTGTGATAGTGCAGTTTTGCAGCATTGTCACCTCACAGCTCCAGGGTCCCAGCTTCAATCCTGAGTTCAGGTTACTGTCTGTGTGGAGTTTTACATGTTCTCCTCATGTCCGTGTGGCTTTCCTCTGGTTTCCTCCCACCTCTCAAAAACACGCCATAGGTATGAACGAGTGTGTGAAAGTGTGTGTATGGTGACCTGTGATAGTCTGGCATCCTATCCAGGGTGTATTCCCACATCATGCCCAGTGTTGACCGGGACAGGCTCTGAATCCACGATGACCCAGACCAGGATAAAGTACTTGCTTACTTGCGAGTGAGTTCTCCATGTGTGTTTCTTTATCATTCTGTCAGATTGCCTCCTGTGCGTAGTCACTTATAATTCATGTTATCTGTCATAACATGTCGTTCAGTGTCTACACATGTTGTAGGGATGAAGCTGATAGGGCCAGCTGAGCTTAAACAATATTATACTTCACCCCTGTGAATCTGTGTAACGACAAAAGTTGTGTTTAACTAAAAATGTACTGCAAAGAACCATACAATAACAAATGACAGTTTGGTCAGACGTCCACTAGAGGGAGCTGTGCAACAATAAAGGACTTACCGGTAATATGAAATGTGAAAGGCAGTAAAACAGTTTAAAAATAGACAATAATCAGTTTAAACAAATGTCCAGCAGATAAAAAAAAAAAAAATCACTATTGCTTTCTTTAAAAACTACAAAGCTTTATGTGAAATATTTGTTAATAGAAGCACTTCATGGTTAAGTCACATGAACAGTTAAGTCACTTGTCATAAGATAATTAAGATAAGATAATTAATTAAGATTAATAAGATTTTTTTTTTTTTTTTTGCCAGAAAGGTTCACTAGAGGTATCTATGCTATTCTACATAGACTTGAGCATGAGCATTGTCCATGTTATGTGTTATCATCTGTTATCATAAAAATAAATAAATAAATAAATAAATAAATACATCAGGGCTTTAACACAGTGGATGTATGGGACATGCAAAATAACTGGTAGTGTGTACAATGCGAGCTAAAAGATGCATGCACCCATATGATCTAGCATTTATTATACAAATGCTTCCTTTGTGTAGAATGCTATGTCGACGAGGAGTAGTGTCTAGGCATCACACAGACCTCTCCTTAAGACTGCTCTCCCTCTGAGCGGCGGGACAGGAAGTCAGCAGTCACGGTACTGCTTCAAGTCCTGTATTTGACAGAGAACCTAAATGGTGGGATTGACAAATAACAGTGGGTAATTCTTGCATTACTGTTTTTTATCATCTAGTGCAGCCATTGCAAGGCCCCATGGTCAGTCTTCAGTATACAGTACACTCTTTGGCCACTGGATAGTATTTCAGTACCAAACACTCTTTCTCAATAGTAGAGAATTTTGTCTCATGGAGGAACAACTTCCTACTTTTGTACTGTACTTATGTGGCTTATGATCATTCCCCTTGTCCTGCAGTAACACTGCCCTCAGACTCACTTCAGACGCATTCTTTTATACCATAAAAGGCTAATCAGTCTTTGTTCTCTGCGATACTAATGTATTGCACATGCTGTCTTTTAAGTCCTGGAATGCTTGGCCTCAGACTTCATTACACAGCACATTGGGTGCGGACTAGCGGGCGAGGCCTGTCAAGGCCACAGCTTGTACAGCAACGTCTGGAATAAACCAACACTAACACCCTACCGTTCACATGTGGCTTTATAACTGTGGATTTATAAACACTCTCACTCTCCTGTCCAGCTGAGACACATTCATTTCATCTGCCCTGCTGGTCCCAAGCATATGAGGCATGCTTGGATTCCACGGGGCATTTAAGGTAGAATTTAGAGTCTTGAGGGATGCAGTTTGAAGAGTCCCTGTTGCTAGTCATCCTAGACTCGCTGATTTTGGGGACACCTGCAAAGATAAAAGCAGCACAACGGACCATACTAGAGATTAGACAATTTTACAGAAGTAATAGTGAAGCATTGATGATCTCTGTTTCTTCCTTTTGAGCTTTATTTCTCTTCGTAATGTACAGTATCTATACACATTTAAGATCATAAGATAAAGCTATGATTATTTAGAAGTTTTCCTTCCAGTTTTGCATCTCAAACAGTAAGTGGAAACTAATTGCAGGTAGAAAACAGATGGTGGAAAAGCACTGATGGTGCTGTTGGTAATGACTCCAGAACCAGGACCGGCATCTTGTCGAGGGAGAAAAGGGGCGGACCGGACTGTTTGGAGAGGACCCGAACTGATGTGTTGGTTAATAATACTTTTATGAAATAGTTTGTGAGATCATTTGGTCATGAGGTCTGAGATGTATCGCTCTGGAGAGTAGATGTGAGGCGTTTTTGAGTAAAGAGTCAAAGTTACCTTAGTCACTCTGTCATCCACGATCTGTCGTGCTGATCACCTGCCTCTAGATGGCGCTCAAATACAAGATGTATTCAGTTTACACAGTTTTCAGAAAAGATGTTCCAGTACTTTAGCTCAGTAAAGACCACCTGGGTGGTCAAGTCAGCATCAGTGTAGAATTCAGGAACAGAACTTTACCCAGAAAGCATTGCAGTCTCAAACGTATAGGGATGCACCAACTGCAGTATGAATACGGAGCTGTGACATCAACATTCTTGAGCAATGACGTTATTTCATTTACTCAGCACTAACCGGTTCAAACAGAACCCTGTACCTTGTAAAGATGGGATGCCATGAGGGTTTTTTTTTGTTGTTGTTGTTGTTTTTTAGTCCAGTGACTATATCGTGCTCATTGTGTCATGTTCAGGTTTAGTTTCCTGCTGAAAACCAGCACATGAGAGTGCAGAGAGCCAATCAGATTGCACCGTCGAACATTCTGAAACTTGTGGCCAGAAGAGTGTACAAAATATTGATATTGATCATCTGATAATTTTACTATTTTGAAAAGATCTAGCGGTTTTTATCGCGTTATGTATTCGTACGATAAATCACAACCGCAAATCATCAAGATTTACGATGAGTCAATCTACAGTGTTGTTGCTGGCCCAGGGTTGAGTGTGTTCCTGTTGAGAAATCTTATTGCTCACTACACACACCTCGACATTTCTGCATCATCACGGAGTCAGTGATGGCGTGTTGAAAGCCGAAGCTACATCAGCAGCTGTGTCACCATTTCACCTCGACTCCACATCTGTCTGTGTATTATACATGCATATGCAACCGGTTTATGGAATACCTCATTTGTCTTCGAGTTTCGTTTTTGTTTTTCCAGGGGTTTTTTTTTTTTTTTTTTGCTTATAGTTGTACAACGGTCGCTTCAGAAAACTGAACAATGGTCCTTGTGCATATTTTTGTACTGCTGTTGTTATGATATTATAATGCTGTTATTGATCTAATTATAATGATGATCTTACCGATGATGTTTCTAATTAAAACGAGATTTAAGACAAGACTCCTGTGAACACTTATAAAACTTGTGTATGCTGATTGTATTCAAAAGTGGAGCACTTTGGGTTTTTTTTTTGTTTTGTTTTTTTTGAAATTCAGGTTTGTTCACATCAGTAATATTATTATTAAATCTGTGGTTCTCAGGGCTTTCCACACCACATTATTATGATAAAGTTTTACATTATATCTTAGTCTGGTGTGTGATGTGTGTATTGTAGGTTTTTTCTCACGTTTTATAGTTTGCTCAACATCCACTGCAGGTGGAAGATACAGCAAAGCAAACTAAAGCAGTTGTGGCACTCTGAAAAAAATTTAATAATTAAAAAAAAAAATGAATGCATTATTTAACTTTGGTAATGTATTACAACAAGACATGGACTTATTTTCTGCATTTATTTCGTCTAGTCGTGTGGAAAGAGTGAACACTTCCCCATGCCACAGTCTGTGAAAGCGGATGTTTCCTCCCACAAGTGACTGTACAAGCCTGATTTCGTGCGATTGAGATTCGTGAGTTCCCCTTAACCTTCTGAGCTTTAAATGTTTATAATTATCGGAAGTTCGGCAAGACAGTGAAGGAAAAAGATATCTGAAGGCGGGAATGTTCCAGAAGCACCTGTGCAAGCCCAAGCCATGACACTACCTCCACCATGTTTCACAGATGAGTTTCTATGTTTTGGATCATGAGCAGATCCTTTCTTTCTCCACACTTTGGCCTTTCCATCACTTTGGTAGAGGTTCATCTTGTTTCTAGAACTTTTGTGGTTCGTCTCTGTATTTCTTTGTGAATTCCATTCTGGCTTTCTGATTCTTACTGCTGATGAGTGGTTTACATCTTGTGGTATGGCCTCTATATTTCTGCTCTTCTTCAAATGGTGGATTGCGATACCTTCACCCCTGCCCTGTAGAGGTTGTTGTTGATATCACTGACTGTTGTTTTTCTTCACAGTTCTCACAGTGTTGCTGTCATCAACTGTTGTTTTCCATTGGCTGATCTATTCCATGTCTGGTTGTTCGTACACCAGGTGGTGGTGGTTTCTTTCTTCTGCAGGACATTTCAAATTGTTCTATTGGCTATACCAAATGGTTGAGTAGTGGCTCTGATTGATTTCCCCTCTTTTCTCATGTTCAAAATGGCTTACTTTCCTCCCATAAACAACTCATGTTGGTTTATCCTTTTTACCAACAAATGCAGCCACATGTCCAGGACCAGGGTTGGGAACCTGCTGTTTAAATTCCATCATGGCAACATCTGCTAACCGGTATTTGCTTTATTTCATCACTATTTTTTTTTTTTTTTGGCTGTGCGTGTGCTTCTTTCCCCAAAAATTCAACATCAGCCTTCATTATGAGAAATAATAATTATAATGATTATTTTTTATAGCACTTTTCTCAGACCCAAGGTCACTTATATACACACTATACATACTCATATACAAAAACATCCATGCAAGTAAGCGTATATACACAAGTAAACATACTTACATAACATATATATTTGTTACTTAATGGAGGCTGAGACGGAAGCAAGTGCAGGTAAGGCAGTTTAAAAAGAAGACAACTCCACAGGGTTAGATAGAAATCAATAACCGTAGACAGGCGAGGGTCAAGCGATCATGCAAACAATCCAAACTAGGCAAGACAAAGAATCAAAGTTGAGGGAATAACAAAATAAAAATAAATAAATCTAAAAAAAAAACAGTGCAATGACGAAAGGTAAAGGCTTGGTAAACAACAGCGACAAGTCAACTGAGCATATACTTCACAAAGACATTGTGTATGAGAGTCTCTTAAGTAGTCTGGTGTGATTGAGAACAGGTGTGTGTGATTAGTCCTCAGGAGAAGGTGACAGGTCTGTGTGTTCCATTGGGAGTTGTAGTTGTCTGCCATGTTTGTAGTTCATGCTGCATTCTGGGAAATGGGAGTTGCTGGTTAGCCGTGACATGATATATATACACACATGCATACATGTGTACACATAGAAACAGATAAATACATACATACATAAACATATAACAGAGTAGAACAGGGAATTACTGAGAGCTGGCAGTGTAGTGTGAATAGGTGCATGTTAAGTTTAGATTTAAACAATGAAAGGGTTGAGCATTCAAGGAGGTATTGAGGCAAGGTGTTCCAGAGCTTGGGAGCAGCAGGACTAAGTTTGTGATCAGAGATACCTAAAAGAGTGCCACAGAGCTGAGAGATGTCTAAGTCAGCAGTGCAAACAGTATTTAAAACATGACTCTTACTGTGAGTAGGGAGTCTACATGTTGCCTAAATTCAATGCAATGAAGGACAGACAAAACTACAGAGGTCAAAGATGAATCTAAACGAATGTTAATCTCTCCCACAAGGAGAATTTCAGAGCAAACAGAGGATGCAACAGTGAGCAGTTCATTAACCTCAGACAGAAACTGTGGTGCAGGCTTAGGTGGTCGGCAAATCAAAATCATAAGTATAGGGACAATATTCAAATATGTTAAGGCTAGAAATTCAAATGATGTAGCTTCAATGAGATCCACGATTTTAACAGGCAGTCAGTTCTTTGAAAGCAGAAAGATACTACATAAATTCAACATCCAGACAGCGCTAGAAGATCACAGAGATCAGGAACAGAAGGCACGCTAAAGCTACGCGAGTCATTCTGGTCTCTGAGGCGGCGTTCATCTGCAGCTCCTGACGGACGATCGTCCTGTCGTAGCCGTTCTCTGAGGAGACGCATTCATAAACGCCCTCGTCCTTTTCGCTCATGCTGTCGATCAGCAAAAGGCAGTCCTGTTCAGTTAAGACACACTCTCTTATCCTGCCCCGGTGGTCCCAAACATATGAGGCATACTGGGATTCCATGGGGCAACTAAGGTAGAACTTAGAGTCTCGAGGGACGCTGCTAGGAGAGTTGCTATTTGTCCGGGACTCATTGATTTTGAGGACACCTGCAAAGATAACAGCAGGACAAAGGACAATATTAGAGATCAGACAATATTACACAAGTGTTCAATATTCCTAGTCAATGCAAGTCAAATTTTATTGTCATCCCATCAATATATGTAATATATAAGATAATAACTCCATCCATACTGTGGAATAATATATAAAGTTCCTCAGTTGACATGACATGAGTGTAGGACAAAATCAACTCGCACAATCAACTGTTTGCTACTGAAAATGGATTGTGACATGGACTCTATTAAGTACCATCATGTGAGCAGCTTATAAAAACCAATCCTGACCTGACAGTCTACTCTCCTCACAACAGACTCATGGTTAAAGAATAAAACTCTGCCTCCCTTCTGTTTTAAGATATAAGAGTAATACGTGTACATCTTAAAACAGAAATGTTTCTGTACAACATAAACACACTGTCTGCTCTTACACTTTCTCTTTGTTCGCCGAAGCCTATATTTGCAGAAACTGATTCGATTTAATTCAGATTATTTGCTTTAAAACAATATCTTGGGGGCCACTGACAGTTTCTAAACTAACATTCAGAAACCAGGTGGAAAAAAACAATTACACTCTACAATTCAGTAACATTTTGGGGAAATTTTGTACCACTCTTCTTTACAACATTGCTTCAGTTCATTGATGTTTGCAGGCACGGCTTTCTTAAGATCCACAGCATCTCAGTGGGGTTGAGGTCTGGACTTTGACTTGGCCATTCCAACACCTATATATTTTTTTCTTCTTTAACCATTCAGATGTTGATTTGCTGGTGTCCTCGGGATCATTGACCAATTTCGGCCCAGCTTAAATTGCTGGACAGATGGCCTCACATTTATCTCTAGAATATTCTGATATAATGTGGAGTTCATTCTTGTCTGAATGACTGCAAGTTTCCCAGGTCCCACGGCTGCAAAACAAGCCCAAATTATCACCGCTCCGCCCACCATGCTCCATATTCTTTTTGGAGAGAAAACTTTTTCTAATCCACACTTTTTCTTCTCACTGTACAATGGTGAATTTCAAATCGTATGGAGATGGCCTTATAACCCTTAACAGCTGCTTTTCTGAGGTCATGGCCGATGTCCTTTATTCTTGGCATGATGTTGACACAAATGAATCGAGATCACACACTTGTTTATAGAAGTTGGTGGACTTGTATTTGTGTTGATAAATAAAAACAGAATTGAAGGAAAAAGTACTTTATTTTTCCCCATGAATGATAATAAATGATAAATAAAAATGCAAATGCCAAATACAACCTATAAGCTTGTATATGGACCTGGGATTGACTGAAGAATATATTTAAGTAGGCAAATGTGCTAGAAAAAATGTCCTGGATTCAGAGATACAAAATTATATCAGTATAATTTAATATAATCGTATAATAATATCAGTCTGGCTTGTATAGGTTTTTTTCAGCTAATAAGAGTTCATAAAGTTTATGGTGGAAGCCAGTGCTTTATTTATTATTGCAATTATAGCTTCATGCATTTAGGGTGCATCTGAAATTCTAGTTTGGAGTAAAAAGCATCCATTAAAGGTTTGACACTCGGCTTGAACGCTTAAATCTTTCTCCAGCAGCAATGCTCCATGGCTTGTTTTTACACATTCTTACTAAACTGCATATTGATTTCTGCTGACTTCTGCTGTGAGCACAATTTTTCTAAAGTGAAATGTAATGTCTAATTAAATAATGCATTACTTTAGTACTTCTACTCTTTTACCAGACACTGATTAATGGCCATAATGGTACTTTTCCAAACCTGCTAGCTTTATATATCTGAAATAATTCAGCAAATGGTCTCAAGTCTGAAAAAACACCACCACCACTCTGGTGTGAACACACCCTGAATTAACAACAGTGTAATTTAGAAAGAATGAGGTAAGCATGTAGCCTCTCACTCATGCTCTCTCTCTCTCTCTCTCTCTCTCTCTCTCTCTCTCTCTCTCTCTCTCTCTCTCTCACACACACACACACACACACCCCTACCATTTTCACATAGAGAGTAGTTTCCATGGGTCACATCTTGTAAGGCTCTATGAGGAAAAATTGCACAAATAATTAGGTTTTAGATAAAAAAATAAAAGTTCTGACTGTGAATTATGATGAACATTTCAGCATGTAGAGCAGGACCAACAAGTATGAGCTGTCTGTTTCATCAATTATGAAGAGCTTATTTCTCAAATGTTCTACAATCTTTCTTCACTTTCACTTTCAGGATTTAATTATTATTTTACCACACTGCTGTTGAGTTCTCAAATATGATATGATTGAAATATGATTAATTGTCTACAACAGCAGCTCTGACAGCAGTTTTGTTTTGTTTATAGAAGTTCGTGAGGACCACACAATTGTTATTCAGGCCCTGATCAATAAAAACATAGAGTTGAAGGAGGGTGAACTTTCTTTTCCCCCCATGACTGTAACTTGTCTCAAGGACGTTCCACAACATTAAATGTAACTATAAACGGATAAAAAGTAGGACACGTTCTTTAATCAATAATAAAATGTAACCGTGGTCAAATTGCTGTGGTGTGAGAGGAATAAACACTTCAGGACATGCCGGTATTGTAAAATAATCAACTTCGGGGTGGAAACAGTAACTCTGCTTCACATTGTGTTGCATCTCACCACCCCGTAACGGATTATTTTCCTATAACAGCATGACAAAGAGTGATTTATTCCTAACCTAAGTATAGTATTATTATGGTGGACCATGCTATAATTCCCATTGATGCAGACAGAGAGTTCCATTCTTTCTCAACATAACTTTGTATGGAATAATAAATAAATAACTAAATCAATAAATATAATGTACACATGCACACACACAATAATACAGAACTAACCCACTAGGTTAGCTTCGACTCATTAGCTTATCTTTCCCTAAATAGGTTAGCTTTCAAGTTTTTTAACTTGAAAAGAGTTTTAAGCCTGAGTGCATGGTTTTAAAACCTACTGTATGTTGGATGTACAGCACTAGACCCATCATCCTTGTGAATAATGGCACTGCACTGCATGTCCTGCATTTAGTGTGTTCAAGGGCTCGAACAAACACATAAACACTAGACACCACAATGATGCAGTGCTACTTGACCATGTATTCAAACCAATTGAAATGTCTAGAGAAAATAATTTGAGTGAGTTTCAGCACGTACCCAGTGTTAGCTGAACACGTCTCCAAGTCCAAGTCCCAGCCGCAGTACGGGTCTCGGGCCATCACACACGAGGCGCAGTGTTTCCCGTACACACTGCAGTCCTGCAGGTCGATCTGGATCACCTCACTGATGGAGCTCACATAGAGCTTTTTCTGCAGGATGAAATAATAAATTACTATACTGTACTAAAATATACTATAGGCACAGGATTTACACGTCTGAAGAAACACAGTTCCGCTTTAATAGTAACAGATTCAGTGTTATATATATACATATGTATAAATATAGTATACATACGTATACGTTCTTAAGGAGTGTTATTTTGTTGTTTTGTGACATTCTTAGTTTGTCCCAGTAACATGTCCTGCATTATCAGCATAGGTGAGTCCATTTATGACAGGTTTGCCATGTCTCACTAATCAAGATTTGGAACTCATTCTTGTCCCTACTACCCTTCAAAATAAAGATTTGGTCTCCCAAGTGGTGCAACTGAAAAATTCCTATTGTCTGGAGATTGCAAAGTCAAATCCTGATGAAGCCACAGTAATGTGTGGCCAGGAGTCCAACAGGGTCCTATCAATCACAGCAACAATAACCAATCATACAGCAGCAGGGGGTGGATAGCGCTTTCCTCTGTGTTGCGCTGCCCTGTAATGTAGCATGTGCAGCTGTACAAAAAATTGAGCTTGGCTGCCTTCACGTGTCTCAGGGGAAGCACATGTTAGCCTTTACCCTCCCTGGTTGGTATTGGAATTGGCCACAATTAAAATAGGAAGGAAAAATGCTTACTGTTGTACTGTCGAGCAGCATGCTGGAGATGTGTGTCCTGGTTTTAAAGGGCTCGTACTCTGCAATGATGAAGGGGTCACCATCCTGCTCCAGGACTTTATGGACGTTGCCATTGTCTAAGGAAAGAAAACAAACCAATCATTGTCATATCACAGCAAACCAATGACTACATTTCCCATCCTGCACTGCGGCCTACAAACATGGCCGCCATGGACTACACTTCCACATACACACACACACACACACACACACACATACACGGTCACCTTCTCCGGAATTCTAATCACACACACCTGTTGCCAATCTCACACTCACTCACTCCACGCTATATAAGAGACTATTTGAACACCTTGACTTTGCCTAGTATTGAGTGTTCTCACCTTACCAAGCGTTGTACCCGTTTCCTCATTTTGTTTTACGTTCATTGATATTGCTTCTTGTTCCTCGTTGATGATTCTTGCCTTGCCTAGTTTATGCCTGTTTGCCAATCGCCTGACCCTTTGCCTGTTATTTTGACCACGCTATTGTCTCGTGATTCGGATTTGTCTGCCTGTCTCTTTCTAAATAAACTCTTATCTGCATTTGCATGCATCCTAACCTTCTTTACGTGGATTTAGTGACTTTAATTTATTCTCATGAAAATTTTTACATACCCCAAAATAAACACACCCTGACCTCTAATTACCCAAAACCCAAATATCGCCCATATATCTGCCAAATGCTCCAAACCCCAACTATAAATACACCCTTATTATTAATTTTACCAAAAACCCAAATATAAATACCCCTGATTGTTAATTTCCCCAGTAACCAAAATATATAGCCCCTTGAATGCCAAATGCCCCAACCCCAAAAATAAATATCACCCTGCGAAATTTCTAACTGCCTCAAACCCAAATATAAATATGACCCTGCCTGCTAATTGCCCTAAACCCCCCAAACTATCCTCATAAAATTCTAATTTCCCCCAAACCCCAAAATGAATACCTTTTGACCTCTAATCGTCTCAAACCTAAAAGTTAAATACCCTGTAATCTGTGACTGTCCAAAACCCAAATGTAAATACCACTCTGTCTGTTAATTTCCCCAAAACCCCCAAATAAACACCCTGTGACTGCCAAATGCCCTTATCATAAAACACCACCTCTGACTGCTAAATGCATCCAAACCCATAAATTTCTCCCCAACTGCTAAATGCCACATATCCAACAGCGCCTTTTTTTAGATCAGTAAAACTCACAGCCTTATGTATGCTGTACACCATTTTGCACTAGTTTATCATTTCATAGCATGTAGCATTACTGGCATCCTAAAAGTTAGTATCCATCCATCCATCCATCCATCTTCTATACCACTTATCCTTTTCAGGATCAGGGGGAACCAGGAAGCCTGGGATATGCTTCCTATCCCAGGAAGCATCTGGGACAAGGCGGGGTATACCCTGGACAGGGCACAATCACATACACACTCATTCATACGGACATGCCAATCAGCCTACCATGCATGTCTTTGGACTGGGGGAGGAAACCAGAGTACCCGGAAGAAACCCCCGCAGCACGGGTAGAACATGCAAACTCCACACACAGGGCCACAGTGGGAATCAAACCCCCAACCCAGGAGGTGTGAGGCAAACATGCTAGCCACTAAGCCACCGTGCACCCTGCAGTTAGTATATTCTGGTTAAATAAGAAGTTGTGTCCAATCCAGGTTCTCCAGATCAAGCTCTAATGGAATGCATAACACTGCAACCCAGTGATGGAAGAAATGATCATCAGAGGCTGAATGTACTTAACTACGATGTCATGTTTCTGTAAGACTACTGCTTTACAGGTAAACAGAAAACTGCTCACTTAGACTCATGAGGAGGACATTATGATGACTGTTTTCTGATCTCTTGCTCTTCACTCTGTCCACCTGCAGGAGTGTGTAGTGATGGTGGTTGAACAACAGAGGGTCCCGTGCAGGCTTAATCCACTGCTTCAACTCCGGATGACGTGTCATAAACTTCAGAAAACTTGGTGATAACGTACGACTGTCTTCTACACACTGTAAAACACAGTTATAACTAATTTAAGAAGGGCGGAGAGATAAAGTTGTGGTTTATTTCTGTTTTACTGAATGGTAGTGTACCTCTCCAGGACGTGGTGAAGAAAACCTCTCAGATTCATCTTTGAATGTGTTGCTCGTGAAGACCCGAATGATGTCGGACATTTTGTAAACACACACGGCTCTCGTGTTGCTATGGGAGAGAAACAGAGGCACAAAGGTCAGCTTTATAGCCTTCACACAAACACACACAAACACACACGGTGTTTCGACCTCCATTAAATGAAGACTACAGACTGTGAGTGTCTAAGGGAACAGAAACAGCTGACAGAAACACAAGGTTCCTGAAATGAGGAAGCACTTTTAACTTCCACGTGAGCAGTAAATGGAAATATTCCTGAATATCAACCTCCATTAAATGAAGACCACAGACTGTGAGTGTCTAAAGGAACAGAAACAGCTGACAGAAACACAAGGTTCCTGAAATGAGGAAGCACTTTTAACTTCCACGTGAACAGTAAATGGAAATATTCCTGAATGAGCACTTCTGGTCACTTCCCAATACAGAAATACAAAGTGCTGTGTGGAGGTAGATGTACATCATGCGAATAACACTGAACACCTGGTCAGGTGCTCGCTACGATGCATCATCTTACTAGGCATTTTTGAAGAGGGCATAAATTGTGGTGTTTTTCCAGTCCGCATCTTCCAGCACAGCAACGTCCAGCAGCTCGGTATACGAGATCCGCTTCTTCTCATCACCACAAAACATGCGTGCGGTCAGCATGGACGTCCAGCGGTACTGCAGAATTGATTTACTGCCACCCCGATCCGCCTGAGTACAGAAGGAGGAAATGGTCAGTTTAGTCTGGGCAGAGCAGGAGCTGATTCAAGAGCTGAACTGGGAGCATGAGCGATGGGCAGCTGTAGGCGGAATCTATACTGTTAGGCAAATGTTCTTGAATGTGTGGAGGTTTTAAGGCTTTATTACAGTTTAAAATCAAGTATATATCATATGTATAACATCACTATCTCACAACGATGACTACGTTTACATGGACAGCAGTAATCTAATTATTGACCTTATTCCGAATGACAATATTCTGATTAAGGTGTTTACATGAGTCGCTTTTAGAATATTCCTTTCATGTTCCTGTTTTACATGTTATAGAACATAGATCGATTAACAGTACAGGTCATTACGTCCCCACGCCACACCGTCCGACGTTCCCTCTAGAATTTCACGTATCGACATACAGTTGGTCTTCGTTATGGGACCGTTTACAGTTTTGGGTGTTTCATTTTTAATTTTATGAAAGCTCCAAGTGCAGTTAATTATTTATCATGCTATACGTGCTAATAGACGACTGCTTGAAGCCGTGGGCTGCGTCCCAAACCGCGTACTTGCCTACTATATAGTGGGTAAATAAATGCATGTATCTCACCTACTAGTAGGTAAGTACGTGGTTTCGGACACAGCCGTGCTCTCCTGTTTCCTGTTAAACGGTTGAGCACTGCCGTGTGTGTACGTGTCCTGTCACAAAATGTGTTGAAATCTCCCACATGACGTTAATAGTGTGATTAAGGTGTGTACATGTCTGTGACGCACGTCGATAATGCGACTAAAACAGGAATACTCCACACGTCTTAATTCCATTTGTGTTTACTTTGAGTATTACTTTAGTCAGATTAAGGTCATCAATAATCTCTGTTTACATGCTAGTTTCTTAATCAGGGTATCGTCTTAATCGGGTTCATATCGGATTATTGTTGTCCATGTAAACGTACTGACTGGCTCTATTATAAGATGTTTATATAAAAAGCTCATGGCCTTGTTGTTGTTCTGTAAAAGCAGAACTCGAATAAAAACATAAACGCAGAAATATTATTTCAGGCAAAACACAACGTCACGCATTTTACCATGCAGATCTGAGAAACTCGGGGTATCCAGAGGGTCATGTCCGAATCCGGGTCCTGGTTCTGCTCGATGAAGAAGGAGTACACTTTTCCATCAAGTGACCCATTGCCTTCATTTGCTAAAATTTTTACATACCTGTGCTCTGAAAACAAAACAAAACAAAACAAATTTATTTAAAGGTTAGTATAATCTTATCACAACACTCCAGGAGTGTATCCCTTTCCTTCAGCAGAGGTAAATGCCATCGGAAGACTAGTCAGTTGCTTATTTTCCGTTTCATGTCTACTTCCTGGTTCGGTCACGTATATGCAACATATATGCACATGGTTTTCTGCTACTTATTGCACATTCATTTGAGTTGTGAAAGTCATGAGCTATGTTTTCCTTGATTGTTACCCTGTGGTCGACCATTCTTTAAACCCGATAAACTCTGCACATGGATCCTAACCCCTCTCTGCGTGGATCCTGACTCGTCTGCACGCAGATCATAACTCCTCTGCTGAGTCTGGTTCTTTACAAATCTGTAGTAATGTGAACTGTTTACTGCACAACAGCTGGATGTCTCTCTCACCGGTTTGTCTCAGATATGTCCAGGTGATTCCGTCAGTGGTCCATCTGTAAAGGCCTTTGCTACTTTTACCATCGCTCCCATCCGAGACTGTGTAATATAGCGAGTCACCTGGGATACACACAACAAACGCACATCAGACACGGGGTATGATACACATTCAGAATTCACCAGCTGTACCAGCCATGTTCCAGTGGTCAGATAGGCAACATAAATGCAACATAAATCTGTGATGAAAGGTTAGGCAGCAGATATGAAAAGAACATGTCATGTACTAATCACTCACTAATCTACAGTCATGTAAAAAATTAAGTACACCCCATGGAAATTGTTGGCATTTTTGACATATTTGGACAAGCAAACATTTGATCCTCTTTGAAACAGTGCCTCTTAATAAAAGCAATACACTCTATCAAATGACATAAAATGACATTTTGTAGTAATTTTAACAATTTAAATTAACAAAAAAACAGCTCAGTCACATGGAAAAAGTAAGTACATCCCTACATTTATCACACCTATCCATTAAAATTAGAATCAGGTGTTGAAGATTGGGTGTAAGTTATATAATCTACAAATGGCACAGATTTCGAACAACTGCCAGTTGGTCCATGACTGGCCGTCCCAACAAATTCAGCCCTTGAGCAGACCATCTGATGCAAAAAAGAAGTCTCCAAGAACCCCAAAATTTAATCACAGGATTTGCTAGTAAGTCTCGCAACGGTTAGTGTCAAAGTGCATGCTTCTACAATCAGAAAGAGATTGCACAAATTTGACCTGCATGGGAGGCATGCCAGGAAAAAAGCCTTTGCAGGACTACAGATTGCCAATGAGCATATAGGCAAAGACCAGGCCTTTTAGAATAATGTGCTCTAGAGAGATGAATCAACGATAGAGTGGTTTGGCCACAGTAATAGCAGACATGTTTAGCGCAGATCAAAGACAACTTTTCAGGAGAAGCACCTCATACCAACTGTGAAGCACGGTGGTGGAAATGTTATGGTTTGGGGTTGCTTCACTGTCTCAGGTACTGGACAGCTTGCATTCATTGATTCAACTATGAATTCTGCATCATATCAAAGAGTGCATGAAGATAATGTTAGGCCATCTGTCCAAAAGTTGAAGTTGAACTGAAAGTGGACTTTTCAACAGGATAATGATCCTAATCACACGAGAAAATCCACCAAGGAATGGCTCAAAAAGATAAAACGGAGGGATATGGTATGGCTTCGTCAAAGCCCGGATTGGAATCCTTTTGAAATGTTGTGGAGGGATTTGAAACGGGCAGAACATGAATGAAAACCCTCAAATATCTTGCAACTGAAAGAATATTGCATGGAAGAGCGGTCAAATCTTCCAGCAGACTGTCAGAGACTGGTGGACAATTATGCAAAACACCTACAAGAAGTCATTTCTGCTAAAGGGGGCAATAGTAGCTTCTGAGGCCATGGGTGTACTTAGGTTTTCCACAGAAGATGATCACATCTATTGATATTCCTGTTGAATAAATGATTGAAAAAGCTCATTTTCCTTGTGGTTCTGTTCAAGTATATCAACTTTATCAACAGGCGCTGTTTCAAAGATGATCAAATGTTTGCTTGTCCAAATATGTTAAAAAAAGCCAATAATTTCCATGGGGTGTACTTATTTTTCCACATGACTGTGTAACTAATCTATTCCCACACAAATGCAAATGGGATCTGGCCTGTGCGTTAAACATCAATTCCAATGAAACTGCTCAGATAACATGCACATCTCACAAGATGCTGGTCACCATATTAAGTTTGGAATCTTTAATGAATGTGCTTTAGTTCTTTGGTAAATGCCACTCTTTCCTCCATCCACTTCCTTTTCCTACAATTTACCTCTAAAACTCTCCAGAAAGTTTCAGATTAGCTTCCACAAATTGTTTACTGCCTAATCAAACAGGATGTTAACTGCCCTCATGTGCGAGTGTTACGAAACTGTGTGACTCGGACATGCGAATTGGACATGTGTCTAACTGCCCACAGCTCATGTTTGGATACACAGGTGTACTCTGAAATTAGTGCAGTATATAAAGTGAGCTTCATAATTAATGGTAAAAAAAAAATATATATATATATATATTAATTAGCTTAAATTGATCAATATGAGAGAAATCTAACCTTTATTTGAAAATAATTTATTCCAAGAAAACTCATCAACAAAACCACGTGTCACAGGTAGGGATGCAACAATAATGAAATTGGCATTTATTTATTTATTTATTTATTTGTAAAAATGCTCTGCACTGAGTCTTCTCCTATATTGTTTGAGTGAGGAATCTGAAAGTGTTCCTCAATACAGAATCTCTCATGGCTTTAGGTCAGGGGACTATTATATCAAAGGTGCCAATAATTTTGAAGCTGACTGTTTGGTATTCAAGAATGAACGAAAGAAAAATTATCAGCTTGATCTGTGAAGAAACGCAGGTCTGAACGCGTTCTTACCAACGTGCAAAGATGGGTCATCGATTTGTGCTGGATGCCACAGTATGGAGCAGTTCACAGGAAGGTGCTCTGAGCTCTGGCATGAAAGAAAAAGAAAATTATTTTGGAATAATATTCAGTCCATCCAGGATTTTGCGATTGCCGAAATGAACACAAGATCAAGCAAACTCTGCAATATTCGGAGAAGCTTACGATTTTTGTAAATTACTGCAAATTTTCACCGCAGATTTGGGCCAAGACGCACCATGTGACGTCATCACGACACACATTCAGCCAAAGCCCACTTCGAGTCACGTGTGTCGAACGTGAGTGCAGCAAAAAGGTCTCATTTACCAACAAACGTCACTGCGAAAGACCGCGCAAAACAACTTTGTGCGAATATGGTCGTTTTCCTAAGCAAACTGCACAGCAAATTTAGAAAAGAAAAAAAAAACGCCATCACAAACAAAAAACCTCCTCGAAATCCAGTACGGACCGAATATTTTACCACAATCTAATATGTTTGCTCTTGTGTTTAAAACTGAACTTTACACACAAGAAGTCTTGCTAAGTGTAAGGACCAGCATACTAGCATTTGAAGCAAAAAACCCCATAAACATACCACATCACAGCACTCTGTATCCTCTCTTCTGGATCCACACATGAACAGTGGATTTCCATTCCTCCCCTCTTTCAGCAGAGTGATTTTGTATTCACAATCCTGAAAATCAATACAGACATTTCCACAACTGACAAATAATAACTTATTTTGTTCTCTTTTGACTCCCAACACACCCAAAGCCTGAGAACTAAAGACTGTATAATTGAGACCGTATGTCCGTCATTTTCACAGAGGAAGACAAGAACAAAACTACACTATGACCCGTTTACACACTTTACGGCATTATTTAAAATCCTAATGAGCAGTGCATTTCACAAGCATAAATCATCATATAGTATGTGTGGAACTTACAGTAGGATTGCTCTTGCATTCCGGTTCAAATATTGGCACATGCACCTGTCCACAAACCAAAACACTTGATTTAATATCATCAGTAAATAAAGCTGTAGTAATACATCATACAGTTGAGGTCATAAGTTTACATCCGCTTTACAGAATCTGAAAAATGTTCATAAAAAATAATAACAAGAGCAATGGTAAAAATTGTATTTAGTTGTTTATTTAGTTCATCCCTGTAGAAGTTATTTCACATAACAGATGTTAACATTTAGTCCACAAAACACATTAATAACTCAATTTACACAAATGAATCAGTTCAAAAGTTTACACACGCGTATGGAAAAACAAAATGCGGTTTTTATGATCCCTCGTATTTTTTTTAAATGGTTAACATTTTGCGGATTCTTGCAGTATGAGCTCGACTGTGTGTCACGAGAGACTAGAGATTAAAGATCTGAGTGAGTGCTGCCGGTTTCCTGTGTAGCTTCACTGCTATCATAATATCTAAACACAAAGAAACACCACAGCTAGAGTAAGTTAAAATGAAGCTCAAAGGGTTTCTGGAACTTTCCTCAGGCAGGTCAGGAGTCTACGATTCTTATGAGGAAATCCGTACAAACGCTGTCCTTCTGTCCTTTTTTCAAAATCCTGGTCTACCTCAGATTGTGTAGCATTTTTAATGCAATTAATCTTTTTTCTTCTTATTATTACTATTATTATGTTTATGATAATATAGAGTATGATAGTATATGTTACATGATATCAAGTGAGATATGGAAAGAGATGCTGGGATTACAGTTTACCTGCTTCACTGCTGGATGTTCTCCTGGATTTAACATGTACAGGCCCTGAGGACTTCCTGCATAGATGTTTACACTGTGGGGATCACGGATCAGCTTCAGGTTATCAATCATGTGTCCACTTGATGTATTAAAACTGAGAAATTCTGCATCTGAGAGAGAGAGAGAGAGAGAGAGAGACAGAGAGAGAGAGATGTATGATGTTTTTGGAGGAAAGGCCTGAGGAAAGGTCTGTGTGAAGGGAAATTCATGCCACAGTGAAATTACTCTAGTGGAAAACACAAAATCGAATGCATTCATTTCCTGTTTTTTGATCTGTGCTTCATCTAGGAATATGGAGCGCTTTCATGTGATCTTGTGCAATCACATGATGGTTCCCATCACAGGACACCATGCACACACACATTAACATCTAGGGGTAATTTAGAGTCGCCGGTCTGTCTACCAGCATGTTTACAAATGCACTAGTGTCAGTTATTACTGCAACATATATTTATGCTAGAAGGGCCTAATTACAAATGTCCTTGTCCATTTGATCTAAATGTGTTTTCACTCGCGATCACATGAGATCAGCGTGGCCTTTATTGAGGAAAGTCCCAACGTCCTCATCAAAAATTATAGCAGGGGCAAGAGAACAAGCAGTTTAAACAAAAATCATATCCATATTCCTAGTTGAGGCACAGGCACAGATCAAAAAACAGGAAACGGTCAGAAACAGAAACACAGAACTGGCAACCAGGAACACGAGAAAAACACAGCTTGTCACTTACAGTAATCAGCAGAAAAACAAGATAAAACCTTGCAACAAGACAAAGAAAAAGGAGGGCCTAAATAGACAAAGTGACCAGAAATATACTAAATAGGTTAGAACAATCAACATACAATAGGGCAATAAACCAGTGTCAGGGCAGGGGCAAAGACATGACTACAAATTAATAAATTACATGAATACATGACTAGAATCAAAAGAAAAAGAGGGAATTACATGGCAGGGTCACAGTGGATCCAGAGCCCAACCCAGGAACATTATAGATCCTGGACAGGAAGCCAGATGTGTGTGTGTGTGTGTGTGTGTGTGTGTGTGCGTGTGTTATTTTAGCCAAATATTTGGACCCCGAGGGAACCCACACGGACACGGGGAGAACATGCTAAACTTCTCACAGACAATCAGCGGACACCATGATGGAACCCGGGACCCTGGAGCTTGAAGGCAGCGACGCTACCCTCTTAAATCAAACTCAACAGATATTTAGAGAAGTTCCAAAACTAATCTACAGAACTAAAATAAATAAAGAAATACAAAACTAAAATATCTCATGTTCAAAAAGCTGCACTTGACAGTGTAGTCTATGTGCACCTGAAGGTTTGTATTTAGACTAAATGTATCCAGTCATACAGAACACTCCTGAACTGACACATCTCACCTACAAAGCTACACACTGTCTGATAACAGAGCACTGATCCAGACTGAAACCAGTAAAGACATTAAGAATAAAAAGATTGTAGGAAGTAATATGGTGTTAGATTAATGAGAGATAGTAAATAGACAGATGGAGCTAGAGTCATGTCTCTTACTTTCACTCTTCACTCGGATCCTCGCCTTATGCAGATGAATCCCGAGTGTGGAGCTGGAAAATGTAGTCCAGAGTAAAGCTAAAAGCAGTGTGTGTACTCCTCTGGGGGCCATCATCAGTCTAAATACTGTATATTTAGAGGTATATTGAAGTGCGTGTGGATTCATTCACTGGGCGGGTCTTTGGGAGGGTTTGGAAAGTTTCGGTTTATGTTACTGAGCTGTTTAAAAAAATGACTATAATATTTGCTCTGTTTCGTGCGAACGATTTAATTACGAGATACTATCTCGAGGCTACACACAATATGAGCATTATTCTAAAAACAGAGAAACAAAAGAAAAAACAAACAACAAACAGATGTAGAGTACTGCAGAAGGGGGAGAGAACGACAAAGAGACGGTTACTTGGCGTCGGACGGAATTTTCAAAGGCTCGGGGGCGAAAACTTTTGCGTCATCATAATTCAGTTCATAATTCAGATCTACAACTCAAACAAAAGCCACTCTCATAAATTCTTCTTTTAGATAGGCTAATGGGAAGGGAGGTTTTTTTTCCTCTACAAATGTGTCAGAAATCATTAATCATGATGAATATCTCAAACGAATGCAAACTGTTATCCTTAAAAAACAATACAAAATATTCTCTCTCTCTCTCTCTCTTACTCTCTCTCTCTCTCTCTGTGTGTGTGTCGCTCTCTCTCTCTCTCTTACTCACTCTCTCTCTCTCTCTGTGTTGCAGTCTCTCTCTCTCTCTCTGTGTGTGTGTGTCGCTCTCTCTCTCTCTCTTACTCACTCTCTCTCTCTCTGTGTGTGTCGCTCTCTCTCTCTCTCTCTCTGTGTGTGTCGCTCTCTCTCTCTCTCTCTCTGTGTGTCGCTCTCTCTCTCTCTCTTACTCACTCTCTCTCTCTCTGTGTGTGTCGCTCTCTCTCTCTCTTACTCACTCTCTCTCTCTCTGTGTGTGTCGCTCTCTCTCTCTCTCTCTCTCACTCACTCTCTCTCTCTCTGTGTTGCAGTCTCTCTCTCTCTCTCTCTGTGTGTCGCTCTCTCTCTCTCTCTTACTCACTCTCTCTCTCTGTGTGTGTGTCGCTCTCTCTCTCTCTCTCTCTCACTCACTCTCTCTCACTCTCTCTCTCTGTGTGTGTCGCTCTCTCTCTCTCTCTCTCTCACTCACTCTCTCTCTCTCTCTGTGTTGCAGTCTCTCTCTCTCTCTCTCTGTGTGTGTCGCTCTCTCTCTCTCTCTTACTCACTCTCTCTCTCTCTGTGTGTGTCGCTCTCTCTCCCTCTCTCTCTCACTCACTCTCTCTCACTCTCTCTCTCTCTGTGTGTGTCGCTCTCTCTCTCTCTCTCTCTCACTCACTCTCTCTCTCTCTCTCTCTCGAATTTTGGGAAGTATGGGTAGTTGGGGAGGTTTTATGCTCTGTAGGTGCAGGAGTTTTGTGAAATAGGAAATAAGGAGTGGGATGTGAAATAGTTTTCTTTTTTACCTTGTTATATTGTCATTTTTTTAAAAAAAAAATATTTTTACGTTTTTTCTACACTTTTATATTTTATTTATTGATTTGTTAATGGAATTTTTTTCATTATCTACCATGTCTCAAAAATTTGGAGGATTGTAAATGACTAAATAAAAGGACAATTTAAAAGTCTCACTCACTCTCTCTCTCTCTGTGTGTGTCTCTCTCACCCACTCTCTCTCTCTCTCACTCACTCTCTCTTTCTCTGTCTCTCTCACTCACTCTCTCTCACTCTCTCTGTGTGTGTCTCTCTCACCCACTCTCTCTCTCTCTCACTCACTCTCTCTTTCTCTGTCTCTCTCTCTGTCTCTCTCACTCACTCTCTCTCACTCTCTCTCTCTCTGTGTGTCTCTCTCACCCACTCTCTCTCTCTCTCACTCACTCTCTCTTTCTCTGTCTCTCTCTCTGTCTCTCTCACTCACTCTCTCTCTCCCTCTCTCTCTCTCTGTGTGTGTGTCTCTCTCACTCTGTCTCTCTTTCTGTCTCTCTCTCTGTCTCTCTCTCTCTTTCTGTCTCTCTCTGTCCCTCTCTCTCTGTGTCTCTCTCTCACTCTCTCTGTGTGTGTGTGTGTGTCTCTCTCTCACTCTCTCTCTCTTTCTCTCTCTCTCTATGTGTCTCTCTCTCACTCACTCTCTATCTCTCTCTCTCGCTGTCTCTCCCTCTCACTTTCGCTCTCTCTCTCTCTCTCTCTCTCTCTCTCTCTCAGTTTTCAGTTTTCATGTGCTTTATTGGCATGACAAATAACTGTACATTTGTATTGCCAGAGCAAGTACAAAGGAAAGATATTGTAAAAACAAGAGAAAAAAGACTAAAAAGAATACATTGTAATAAAATACTAATAGATTATTATTTTTTTTTTAAATAGTGCAAACAATGTACATAAAAGCACAGATTAATGACAATATTAAGTCACTATATACAGAATAATTAGGGGGAAGGGGGAGCATAAAATGTGTAAATTTACAGAATAACAGAAGTGAGTATATTAATAAAGTTAATAAACAATATATAACAACAATAATGAAGAAGCGCTGTCCCTCCAAACACTGTCCCTCATAGAGAGACATATTGAATCCACCAGGATAAAACGCTTACTGAAAGCGACTGAGTGCTCCATGTGTGTTTCTGTATAATTCTGTCAGATTGTACACTCTTTGCTGCAAAGAACCATCTTATAACTAATGGAAGTTTGGTCAGACGTCCACTAGAGGGAGCTGTGCAACAATAAAGGACTTGCAAGTAAGTCATGGCTGAAATGTTGCAAATATTGTTATGTTATGAAAGGCAGTAAAACAGATTAAAAATAGACAATGATCAGTCTAAACAAACGTCCAGCAGAAAATTTCTACAGATTTTTTTTTTTTGACAAATTTTCTATACGTTATTGTGCAAAGGTCTTAGGCACATGTAAATGAATGCTGTAAAGCAAAGATGCCTTCAAAAAATAACAAAATTCAACATTTCTACATAAGAAAAACTACAATAAAGAGCAGTAAACAGTAATAAAATCAGTATTTGGTGTGACAACCCTTTGCTTTTTAAAATGCATTAATAATCTCAGGCACACTTTGTGCTGGTAAGTTTTTTTCTAACCATCTTGGAGAATCTGACACGGTTCTTCTGGACACTTGTATCTGTTATTGCAGGTGATATCTGACAGACTTCATTATGTGTTTAATCTGGAAAAAATGCTGTCATGCATTATTCTGTAACTTCTACCTCTTTCTTTGTGGAAAAATAATGTTTGAAAATCTTAAAGATTTTTAAACTTTTTTTCTCCCACCGAATCCATAATTCATAAACCATAAAATAAACATTTAAGACAACAAATTGTGTTTAAAAAATAGTGAGACTAACACTGTCCCAGTACTGTACAACCCCAACAACTGCATTTAAATGGTTTTATAGCTGGGTATCTGATAAACAAATCAGACCTTATCCATCATTTTCACTAAAGGACTCCTATAACATGCAGTGTCGGTCCAGTGGCTTTTAAAAGATGTTCGAGATACACCTATGGGAGAAATAGACAACTCCCCCGTTGCCCAACACACTCACAGTGAGGCTTAAGAGGCAGGCAGCCTAACAAGCAATGCGAGCTTGGGAATGGACCTTCTGGTGACAATATGCCTATTTGAATATATTAATATTCAAGCTACCCTGTCCAGGGTGTACCCCACCTTGTGCCTGATGCTCCCTGGGATAGGCTCCAGGTTCCCCGTGACCCTGAAAAGGAGTAAGCGGTAGAAGATAGATGGATGGATGGAAAATTCAAGCCTAGCCTGTGTATATAATCAACAATTTTCCTTGCATCACTAATAAAACAAGTGTATTTCTCTCTAAAAATACAAAACCAAGACTGGGAAACTCAGAAGGCCAGAAGAGGCACATTTAATGTCCTTAGAAAACATTGTATTTCTTACTGACTTTCCAGCTCAGGTGCCACATTATAAACGCATTTCTTTGTTCGCAACCAAACAAAAATATTTGTCATGGAGGTAAACAGTTAAGTCACATGTCCTAAGGCTGTGGTGTGTAGGTATGTAACCAAATATTAAACAGATAATATAAAAAGGTACAAGTAAGATTAATAAGATTTTTCTTTGCCACAAAGGTTCACTAGAGGTATGTATGCTATTCTATATAGACTTGAGCATTGTCCACATCATGTTTTATCATCTGTTATCTAGTTATCATCAATAGTAAAAGCTAACATGGTAAAAATATATCAGGGCTTTTACACACCGGATGTATCGGACATGCAAAATAACTGGTAGAGTGTACAATGCGAGTGTAGCAAGTGGCTCGTTCGTAATGACTACACCACACTGAGGAAAACAACCCAAATAAAGACACACAACTACGATCCTCTTAGAAAAGACAAGAGGCATGGGTTTCCATACAAAAATACATTTTATTTGAAGCTAAAAATAAATAAATAAATAAATAAATAAATAATAATAAAAAAGACTGGCCAAGAATTATTTAAAACCAACAACCAACACAGTCAGGCATTCGTCAAATAAAACAGATACAAGAAGAAATTAACAATAATAGTCATAGGAGGACTGAGGCTTCCTGTATGAAGGGCAGGCTAGTACTACAGCACCAGCTATACAAAAGGGAAAAGAACCCCACCAATCAGAATCATTCCCACAAAATTCACTGCAAATAATAACACAGCAATAATGACAACCCTTAGTGAAGTAAAGCCTAAGGTGCAGCAAAGAACTTCCCCCCAGCCTCAGGAAGCAATCAGCTCCTACAAGGAGGGAAGCAAAAAATTAATAAAAATCATTAAGAAAGAGCACAATCAAATAGGCACCAAAGCTACTAAGCAGAAAAACTTAAATAATAAATGAAAAACACATTCCAGATCAATTTGCTAAATTTAATATAACAAAACCCAAGAAAAATCAATTACAATATACTCAAAGCAGGAAATTATAATAATAATAATAATAATAATAATAATAATAATAATAATAATAATCATAATTTAAGGAAAGAAAAAAAAAACTCTTACTGTCACAAAAACACAGATACCCCCGAGCTCAAACTGATTACAGGTCGTAAGGTTAAAAAGACTGACCAAAACCACTGCTATCGCATAGCTGTATCAGAACACTTGATAAAGACTGTTACAACACAGCTGGATTCAAGAAACTGAGGTTAGTGACAGCAACAACACAAAGCTATCCCAACACAATAACGCAAAAGAACAAAAGCAATACCCAAAAGTCTAAAGTCTAATACCCACCCACTTGGGTATAAGACAGACGCCTGACTGGACACCAAAAAAGCAGCAACGTGAGTCAGAGTGAGGGGGAGGAGCTACACCGAAACCACTGCACTCACTCAGCCTGCCTTAACGCAGATAAAATAAAGAACCCTAAGAACAAACTGGTGTTACAATGTAACTCAATTTGCAAAGCCTGTGAGATCATTTAGGTCTTATAATAAAAATTAACAATTTACACACTGTGACCCGATGACAGAACACTCACATGATAGATTCTTTAATAGTTGCGACAGCAACAGCTGGTTCTCCGACCAGGGCTACGTTAAACTGCCATGCTGCACAGCTGGGAGCCCCGACGGCACACACTCATTTATATTTAAGTATGTTTTTACATCACATTTCTGTCCAGTGAAGTGATTGACCAATGCTAATGATTATTTGACAATAATAATAATAATAATAATAATAATAATAATAATAATAATATCAGATAATAATAATTATTATTATAATAATAATAATAATAATGATGATGATGATGATGATTATTACTATTATTATTTCATAGTGCATGACATTTTGTATTTGTAGTGTAAAACATCTGGATTGGTTTACATATTGGTAGACATATGCTAATTAAAAAAAATTAACCTTCATGTACCGGTCACGCGCAAGGGCGCTACCCACAATGTTAAGCTAGCGCAACGTGAAGTTCCCTCTGAAAGGTAACACAGTCACCCACTATTGATCTGAGAGCGCATTGTGCTAAAAGTGTGTCACATTTTTATTTGATCGTTTTATTTATAACGAAAGAAACCAGAGTGAAAATTGATTATCCTGAGTATCCACGTACACAAATAGAGAGGTGAGTTTAGATTTGGCTAAATAAGTCCTACAATCTAGAAACAAACAAGTAGGATATAACCAGTGGTTTATTTCAGACACAATCATTCCTGATATTTGTAATAATTCAGTTGTTGGTTTGAGTTGAGCACTGACAATCAAATTAAAAGAAGAAGAAGAAGCCAGTATTTAGTGGTTTGGGTTTTTACAGTGGCGTGATAAGAATAAATCCTCAGAGACTGCTACAATGTCCTCCCAGGAATCCATGGCTAATCATAGGCCGAAGTGTTTCAGAAACATTCTGGACAATCTGTGTAATGAGAATTTCTTTATTGAGTCTTAGTTACAGATTATTGAATATGTTGCATGTTAAAATACGATTCTGATACTAACAATGTGAAATGTTGATTTAAGGGAATGAGGAAGGATGAGCCAAATAAGATAAAATCATGTAAAATCATAAAAAAAAAAGAACATGTATTAAATAGAAAATCCCATTGTGTCTCACATAAGTAAACAAACAAACAAACAAACAAACAAATAAATAAATTAAAAGCCCATTAAAAACTGCTAATGTGCTGTACTGAGAATCATCCTTCTACGAACATTGGAAATTGGAACAAAGTTTAAAGTGAACACATTTATGCCAGTGAGTAAAACTTCATTCTTACACGATCTCAGCCCTTTCTGTGTTTTAAACATGCTTCCAATTATACCAAATTTCAAAATATCATATGTTTTCCATTATGTTAACCTAGAAATCCTCACTTTCCCAGAAAAACGACTGAATATACTGTATCGACTCAATAATATTTGTGAGAGAAGCGTAACTACCATTATTCTACCAGAAAATCTAGCTATTATTTTAAACTCAAACCCAGGTATAACTATGCTAAACCCAGAAATCAAGAGGGCATGTTTAAAACATCAATCGATCACATAGTACCTAGTAACAGAGTCCGTACAGATGCTTCATAATGAAATTCCAGGATTTTCAAGGACTTTTCAAGTACTGTGTATGCTTTTGTTTTCACAGACTATACAAGAGATGTCATTCAAACACATTCTTTATTTCTTCTTTTTAAATAATTAAAAAAATAATTAACAAATAAATTTTTATATAGCTCCTTTTCCCAGCTATGATGGACAAAATTTGTATTTCCCAGACATTGCTTCATCTTCACCGTAATGTTAAAATACTCCAAGTGAGTGACAGGAGCACTGTGACCACACTTTTCTAGATGATGTCATGCGCTAATTAGCATATACATTACATCATTACATGGTATTTTCATTCTGCCTAATGTCAGCCCTTTAGAGCCGAATTCCCAATAAAGCTGTTGTCATTTACGTATTTTTTCTGCTTCTTTTGTCAGACGACAGAACGAGTATGAAATAGTGACTGAACCCCATTAAGAGACCATATGTTCAGCAGCAGTCACTTTCAAACCTTTTCCAAGCTGCTGCTCTGCACTGCTAAAATCCTGATTTTATAACCGCGACGTCGTCTGACTAAACCACCATACACATAAGCTAAAGACAACGTGTGCACTGTGATTTTGTGCTATATTTCCATGTAAAATTAGCTCTCACAGGTGTGCTGCTCCTCTCTGCCCCTCACTGAACAGAGTAGCTGCAGAGAGAGGCGTGTCTCCGGGGGGAAAGCAGGACCTCACACTCACCGGGCAGTACTGACCATTCTCTTCTACGGAAAGTAGCTAAGGTTTGTTTGAAAAGTCGCTATATATGTCGCTAGGTGCGTTTCTGAAAAAGTTGGAGGAGGAGGGGCTGCAGCGGAGAGTCATATTTTGAGTAAAAGGATTGTATTCATGTTCTATAGAAAATAAACCCTTTAAAGTTATTTAGTGATTTCGTATTTATCGACTTTTTATCATTCAAGCACTTTTTAAGCACTGTTAGATAAAAAATGCTATTTTCAAGGTTTTCCAGTACTTAAATTTCCAAAAGCCAAATTCAAGCACTTTAAGCACCTTGTACGAAACCCTGTAGTAATAATTTTTCATAGATATATTTCCCAAACAAACAAGCTAAAAAACTTCTAGTACTTCTAACTAATAAATATATAACATCAGCCAGCTAGTAGTTTCAAGAGCTACACCTACAAGAACTAAACCTCACACATTTGATGGTCTTTTTTTTTTTTTTTTTTTTTTTGCTGTTTTTTTCTTTGACCTCTTCTTCTTCTTCTTCCTCTTGGTTAAGACATATTTCTGCCACCTGTTAGTCAGAATGACAAAATTATTGACCATCATTTGGCATTTTGAGGTCATTTATCAATAATTATTATTTGGTGTGATGCTCAATAATTATTAAAAACATGCTGACATTTGTAAACAGTATGACTGCTACATGTCAGTCAGTTCTAATGAGGCAGTGAAATTTACTTAAAAAGCTGTATCCCATGAGTGCTTACATGGATTTTCACCTAACTTGAAAGACATGTACAGGACAAGATTCTGAGGTCATGTGGCAAGTTTGGTCATACAAAGGGAGCAGAGCTAAGATCAGATAGCTGTTTATGAGGAACTATAAGTCTGATCAAGCTGAAATTTGGTATGGTACCTATGTGTGCTAATCTGTAATGGATTTTCATGATGACTTAATTACTAAAAAAAAACATTCCTGTCATTGGCCCATCAAATATCAGCAGATATTTGAAAAGGTTCCCATTAAGCTATTGCCACAAAATATGAATGGTAGGTTCAGGAAGGGACCTCCTAGTGTCTGATGCAATCTCACTCAAATTGACTACATGGGGGGCACTATTCATGTTCATAGGGGTCAGCGTTAAGTTCAAATAGCTATTTCTCAGGAACAAAAATTCCAATTGCGCTGAATTTGGTGTGCGCTTTCTGCTAATCTGTAACTGAATTACTTCAAAAACATGTCTGCCTTCTGCCACTCGGCTTTCAGCAGGTAGGTCACACAACTAGCATTAAGCTATCATCACAAAATATGATACATGTAAGTATGTTCACATATGATCTCTTTATTGTTCTATGAATATTGACAAGAACTGGCCACTGGGGGTGCTATATTCAAGGAGTGTTTGGACCCCGCAGATAGCCACTTATGGTAAATGAGGGTTTAATTTACCCTACCAAGGGCACATCAAAAGGTTTCAAGTGGCCATGGCCACTTTTACTTAAATTGGTATAACTCATGTAAGGTCTCCGTCTGAGGGCACTTGTGAAAAATGCCACTTGGTGGCGCTATAATAATAAAACAACCTGAAAATGGCTGTGTAAATTGTGTGTAATTGACTGTATATTACTCACTGTTTCAAACATACACATACTCTTGGTATCATATATTAGATCTCAGCATTCTGAACAACTTTGCCTTTAGGACCACTGCTGTCAATTAAATCATTCTTTAAATATTTGAGATTATTTAAAAATCATAGTTTTTGCAAACTAGTCCTAGGTTTTTTTCTCAACTGTAATAACCTTATTGCAAGACTGTTATTTGGGCTACTCATCCAAATCAAGTTTTGATTTACCCTCACAAGTGGGCGTGGCCACTTTTACTCAAATGGCTATCACTCTTGAACGGAATGAAATATTTTCACCAAACCTGGGGTACATATGTATGAGCTCCATTTGAGGATAGATGTTTAAAAAAATTACTGACTGTGACCAGTTGGTGGTGCTATAACAACAAAATCTGAAATTGGGTGTAAATGTGGAACCATTGGTCCACTAGACTTGATAAATAAATTGCAAGAACTGTCCTTGTGCAAGGTCCAGTCAGCATATACAAGGACAATTGTGAATCTTGAAAAACATGGCCAAGATTGGTCGAGCAATGTTCAGCAGCTACTAAACAAGCTTAATGGAGGCCGATATTTCTTAAAATTATCTTGGTTTTTCTTTCATTTAGGTGCTTATAGGATTGCACAATATTAAGTAATATCTTTTAACGTCTTTAAGGGCCCTAAAGGGCTTGAACCCAGATAATTGCTGCTTGCAGCGATATTATTATTATTATTATTATTATTATTATTATTATTATTATTATTTCAGTAGTAGTAGTGATTTTTCCTACCATTTTTTTAAGTTTCAGTTTCCAGTTCCGGTTCCTTTGTCCAACGGACCTGAAATACCGATGGCTGGACATTGGCAGATATCACCTACGAGGAAAAATTACTATTATGTGTATATATACATATATAAACATACAGTACGCATACAGTATGTAAGTATATATATATATATATATATATATATATATATATATATATATATATATATATATATTTATATATATATATATGTATTATATATATATTATAGATAGATACTCAGTAGAACAAGAAACATCCTCTCCTATTCAACTGCTTTTATTTCCTTCAACAACTGAAACATAAACTGAACATGTTTCAAGTTTTGGAAGGATGATCAGCTGTCATTCCTGTCTCCCTGTAGCACTGTCTTAGGCGTGTTACATTACAGACATTGCAGTTTATTGCTTTGGCCACATCTGCAGTCCTCATGCCTCCCTGCAGCAGGCCTAAGGCATGTTCACACAGGTGCGCACTCTAGGCATCTTTCTTCTGGCGTTTTTCAGGAAAAAAAAGGTATCTTTAGTGTTACTGTAACTGTGACCTTAATTGCTTAATGCTTGTAAACTGTTAGTGTTTTAAGGACTGTTCCACACTTGCAAACATGAAAAACATTGTCTAAACCCTTTCCAATAAAGATCTGTAAAGCTTATTTGGATTTTACAAAATTATCTCCTGAAAAAGAGACGTTTCTTTTTTTGCTGAGTATATTATTTACCATACATGTCCGGGATGTAATTTTACATATACGTATATAATTTACCATACATTTACAATACATGTATAAGAGTGTAGCTACATGGTATGTGTATCTAATAAACAAGGTATGTGTACATTCTCATAAACACAGACCTTTTGAAGAACTTTGTCCCTCACGGTAGGGTTCATGAGATCCTCACTGCTGTTGAACTTTAATCTCAGAATTGCACTCTTACTATACACTAAAAAAAAAATTAGCAGTGATGATATTTAGCAGCTGTTGTGAAGCTTAATTTGATTTTAAATTTATATGAAATTGTGAACTGGATATAAAAGTGTAACCTTGAACCCCATAGACTTCCACTTCACAGAGCGTGAGATACTGGCTAACATGGGGAATGTTGATGTTCACATAACGACCCCTCATCTTGCAGGTGTAATTTGCAGAGACACCAGCAGGGATGCTAGAGATAACGACACATCTGCATGGACAGAGAGAAAGAGAGAGAGAGAGAGAGGGAGAAAGAGAGAGAGAGATGAGTAGAAATGTATTAAGTTAGTTTCACATATTAAGTTAAATCCAAAGTTAATAATGTTTAACAAATCTGTCACCAAGTTGATTGTTTTCATACCAGAGTGTGCAGAAGAATTGTGTATTTTATTAAAGAATGACACATCATACTTTTTCGCAGTTTATAGTCATGTTTAATGTTGCAGAACGCCTGTGAGACGAGGTAGCTCCTGTTATCCCTTACATTACAGCAGCTATAGACAGTCATTCCTGCACCACCCTCTCTTTTATCTCTACCCTGAAGTTAATAAGAAAAATGCAGCCCTCCATTCTAAAAGCTTTCTCATGAAAGAAAAAGAAAACCTTCCTAAGTAAACCCCTCTGTGCTTCACACAGTGTCAGTATTCCTTCTAAGGTATAGAAGGATTCACCATTGACTGGAGGGAAGATGAGAAAATTTACTATGTAGCTAAGTTGCTATGTAGTTACTATAATGTACACACACATACACACACACACAGAGGGAGAGAGAGAGAGAGAGAGAGAGACTTTCTACTTTCTAAGTTTTCCACTACATTCCTACCTATTACAGAAATAATCTGTGTATGGGTATCATCTCCCTTCCATGTCCTTGTATAAGTTTTAATTCTAGGACTAACGTGTTACAATGAGCGCATTCATATAAACCTGTGATTTGGCATGTAGCCAGAACTACTGTCAGTCAGTAGTAATTCACTCCTTGTCAATTTACATGTCAGAATTACACAATTTGTACAATTTAAAATGTCCTCGCCAATCAGGTAAAGAACCGCAGTTGTATATTTTACGTACATTTTCTGTAATCATTTCAGTTAAAATGTTTGAGTTATACTTCAGTAAAATAAAGTGTACAGTACTTTAAAATCTGCAATACTCATCGTGTGAGTGACTATTTAAACGACTAATTGATGTCATTAAAAATATTTCACAATATATTTCTTAAACAGCTTTTCACAAAGACTTCAAATGCTTTATAATGATAAAATATTACATTATGAACAATTTTACTGGAATGTTGTAATGCCTTATTAAAGTTGTAAATACATACAAATATTTGTTACCAAATTGCAAAGCCTTATACGCAGGACGCTTTTTGAACTGTTAATAAAACTCTATAAATAACCTCTTACTCTTTTATGCTGATATTGTTTATATAAATGTATTTTTAAAAATTTCACCTGGGGTTATTGTTGCCGTTGTTGACCAAGGAGTTGCCAATGTGAATCTCAGCACCATTTATCCGTTCTGGAGCGACATCCCATCTGTTAGTGATGATTACACTGCTAATATCATACACCGCCAACAAATCCACCCTCCACCACGGGTTATATTCATAATCTGTGTGTGTACATGACTGGAAAACTGATTTAGATCCTCTGTTCCCATCAATAGCAAGGTAAGCAGGGAAAGAGGTACCGTATACAGAAGATTGTGTTGCTATTCCTCCTAAGGCCACATTGACTGGAGGGGAGAAGAGAACATATTTATTTATTAATTTTCTTTATATATATATATATATATATATATATATATATATATATATATATATATATATATATATATTAGAGATGCACCAATGATATTAGGCTATTTTTGACGCTATTGGCCGATAGTTTAAAAACATCCAGTGATCAGGACAAATTATATCCTGTCAATAAAAAGAGTGCGGGAAAACACTTCGATTGCGTGTTGTGTGTAAAGATGATGTCTCTTGTGCGGAATGATGACAAAACTGCAGTTTATAAGCTCTGTAAGCTCTGTTCTGCTAAAATTTTGCACCGGAAGTGAGCAGCAGTGAAGCGGGAGTTTCGGTGTCGAGTGTAATTTATTTTATTTTCCCCCCAAGCTGCTCGCTCACCCTCACGCTGATTTAAAGGGCCAGTACACCGCTGAAAGATTTAAATGAAGATGGATTGACAAAAAGGTAGCTATATATTGCACAGAAAAATGTATTTGTCGAGTAGTATATTTCATGTCCAGTTAATGTTAATATAAAAAAAGTTGATATTATATATTACCAGTTTGATGCTTAATGATGAAGTAGAAATGCTTTTTGTTTGGGGTGAGTGAATGTGAGACTAACAGGAGGTTTTTTTTGTTTGTTTTTTTTTGTTTTTTTACAATTCAGTCAATGTTAATATGAATTAATAACATTCAATAAGTTCTTAATCTTACTTTAATCTTCAGAATTTAGTTCGTGTGTTCATGTTAATTAGAGTAATGTGATTTCTGTTTATGAGACCAGTTTCTGTGAAACAGCTTGTTGAAATGGAGAGAATAAAGTTTTTATTTGCATTTCTTTCAGAATTCTTTTAAATTAATTATTATTCATTTAAAAGAAGGCATAAAACCAAACTATCGGTTATCGGTATCGGCCGATATCACTCTGAATAATCAGTCATCCGTATCAGCTGAGAAATTTAGTATCGGTGCATCTCTAATATATATATGGAACTATGGGAATTATGTTGTGATAAAAAACCCAAAATAAATCAAAGTCATTTAACATTTTAGCAGCCTCAAAGTAGACAGGCTTTTTACCTAGAATTTTCAGAAATCCATTCTTGGCGTTTTCTCAACTGATTTCCTGAGGAATCCCCCTGGGACGCTTTTTAAACAGTATTAAAGGAGTTCCTACCTATACAGCACACTTATTGGCTGCTTTTCTGAATATTTCGCTCCAAGTCATCCATTTAAAAGAAAGAAATTTATATGTTGGGAGTATAATATTTTTGACTACAACACCGATTTCAAACATTTAATCATACACCTTCAGATCAAAAGATTTTTAAGATCATGAGAAACATTTCAGTCATGTGTCTATAAACTTTTGACTGGTAGTGGACACACACACACACACACACACACACATATCTGAGAGCACTAGTGGAAAATGTTTCTATTTCGCATTATTTTTTATTTATTTAATCCAGCAATTTTCATTAGAAATTATATTATTGACTACAACTTCAGTGAAAAGTAGAATCTTTGAAATATTTACATGAATTTCTGAGACTCTTAATATTTAGAATGTCCCCTTTTTGGTTTAATGACTGTGAACTCGAGCTGGCATGGACTCCACAAGTTTGTGCAATACCTTATAACGCATTTTAGATCATGAACACATACTTCAATAGAAGAGATTACGCATTTGTACAATGCAGTTAACGTGGTCAATATCACAAATGTACTTTACAAGTAGGGACCTAGAAATAGTGCAGAATTGTCAATATTAAATATTCAAAATATGAAACATTTTCTTTCTTTCTTTTAAACATTTCAGAATTCTAAAACCTGTTTATTTCCAGATTTTCACTGTGGTCTCAGACATTTGGTCCCCATGGTGTGTGTATATATGTACATGTATGTATATGTGTGTATGTATTTATTTATTTCTGTATTTTAATATAGTCTTACCTTCCTCATGGGTCAGCATCCACTGCAGTGAGAAAATGCATATCCCTGTGCAAAAAACATGCAATCTAAAACTATACATTTGATTATGTGTCTGTTTAGGGAGAGACGTAATAGTAAAATGTAATCTATAAAATGTATTAAATCATTATTACTGTAATGCAACAAACTAACACTGGATTTATTTTTGGTTGTTGTTTGTTTGTTTTAACTATACTTGAAATGAGATTTCAAATGAGAGTTTACCTAAAAATAGAAGCATGGGCCTCTGTGAATTCTCCATTTTCTGTTCAAATAGAAAGATAATAACTTTAGATTTACAACAGCACTCAATGAAGGAAAGGAAAGTAGCCAACTGAGAAAGCAATTTGGCATTCACCACTTAAGAATCAGACTTTTACTTTGTACATCAATTTATATGAAGTGCATCATATAGCAAATATATAATGCATTAAGCTAAACAAAGCCCCCGTTTAGAGAGATTTCTTACCTTGCTCGACACGCTCTTCATCTCTTTGACCCATGAAACTCTGAGCTGTCCACTTGGTGCATCACTAAATGAAAATGTAGCTTATTTAAAAGGCAAATGCACTTTTGTGGTTTTCAAATGCAAATACGTTAGCCTCAAATGACAGTCTATAACAAAGTTGCAAAAACATGAAGCAAAAAGCTTCCATTTAGGTTTTATACATACAGAAATACATAATATAGGAATAGCTTTCATCCAGTGTGATAATTGATTCATGAATCAATTTATGTCTGATTCATAAAAACTGTTGTACAAATGTTGTACAAATTTTCATTTCTAGCAACGAGACACAGAATCATTAATGTGACAAAACATAATAACATCTCCACTTGAACTGTTAAAATGTACAGATTCATTGTATTTTAAGAGGATATTGTTCTAAAATAATAATAATAATAATAATATTAGACACCAGGATAATATTTGTTAATAATAGCACATCATATTCATGTGCTAATAATATTCATTAGCATTGAATCGACTTAATTCAAATGCGCACAAAGATTCCATGTGATTGAATTGAGTTACATTAAGACAGTTTGTTTTTGTACATCCAACATGATTTGTCATTACATTTTAAATGCCCTGAATAAAATCAAAATCTGCACTCTCACCTGAGCTGATGATCAAACCCAGGTTGCTGGCATTTTGCACCGGTCATATTACCACTGTGCTATACTATCACACACATTTGAATCATGTTAATTTAAATACTGTAGTTATGATACCTGTCAGTATCAACAACCCCACAAGATTTCATAATGTAATAGGTTTACATTAATACTACATGAATCGATCACGCTCATTTTACATAATTCAGTCTTGTAATTATAAACTGGTTGAAGTTAAGTTTAGCATAAGCTGTGAAATCATGTTTTGATGAGAATGCAATATTTTTATGTAAACTATACATCATATTTTTTCTTAAATCTAACCTACCACATGTTCCATGTTTTTTTTAAACATTGTAATTGTAAAGTGACATCGGTTATGAGTAAGAGTAAGTGTCTTGAATCCAATTTCAGGCGTTTTAGCCTTCTTACAGAATTGTTTAGGAAAAATAGTATTTTGAATACATTTTGCATTAGGCTGCTCAAAGCACCTGGAGTGCCGATCTTATTTGCTTCTGCAGGATGAGTTTGAAAAAGAACTAAGCTAATTCATGTGTCAGCTGCGCAATGCATAAAATCATGCAGATACAGGTAAGTATTTCAGTACACTTCAGTTAATATTCACACCAAACATCAGAATCTCAGTGATGATGGTATGAATGTTGGTGCCAGACGAGCTGGTCTGAGAATTTTAGAGGCTGATCTGGGAGTTTCACAGACAGCAATCTCTTGAGTTTACACCGAATGGTGGAGAAAAACAAACACCTTTTGATGAGAGAGGTCAGAGGAGAATTGCCAGACTGGTTCGAGCTGACAGAAAGGCTACAATTACAATAATTCTTTACAAGTGTGGTGAGCAGAAAACACTCTTGCAATATATAATACATCAATCCAAATGAGGTGGATAAGCTACAACCATGTTAGGTTCCACTCCTGTCTGTGAGCCAAGAACAGCAATCTGAGGCTAGAGTGGGCATGGACAGTTGAAGAATGGAAAAGCGTTGCCTGATTTGATGAATCTTGATTTCTGTTGTGGCATGTAGATGATAGGGTCAGACATGGGCATCAGCAGCATGCATCTGCATTGTGTCAACAGCCCATACTGCTGCTGGTGGTATAATGGTGTGTGGAATGTTTTCTTTCGATTATGTGATCCTATGTGAACCGTTGCTTTCAGCATGTGGTGTGAACCCCTTGGTCAGAAATAACCGCAGCTAAACATTTTCACTGTTTTTATTGTTGATCAGTCCTGCACATCGGCTTGTAAGAATTTTAGCCTGTTCCTCAGCACAGAACAGCTTCAACTCTGGGATGTTGGTGATTTTCCTCACATGAACTGCTCTCTTGAGGTCCGTCCACAACATTTCTTTTGGATTAAGGTCAGGACATTGACTTGGCAATTCCAAAACATGAATTTTATTCTTCTTTAACCATTCTTTGGAAGACCCCTGTGTTCTTGTATGCTTAGGGTTGTTGGCCTGCTGCATGACCCACTTTCTCTTCAGATTCAGTTCACAGACAGATGTCCTGAAATTTTCCTTTAGACTTCAGTGGTATAATTCAGAATTTATTGTTCCATCAATTATTGCAAGGTTCTTATAAGTAAAGTTCTTATGCTGGAATGTAGTGTTTGCTTTCTCCAAACATAACACTTCTTATTTAAACCAAAAGGTTATATTTTTCCATACAAAACATTTTTCCAACAGACTTGTCCACGTAATCATTTGTCTTTATTTATTCATTTTCATATGGTTCATTTACATGTGATTCATTTACATGTGATTCATTTTCATGAGATTCATATTCATGAGATTCATATTCAAGTGATACATTTTCATGTGATTCATTTACATGTGATTCATTTTCATGAGATTCATTTTCATGTGATTCATATTCAAGTGATACATTTTCATGTGATTCATTTGCGCATGATTCATTTACACGTGATTCATTTACTAATTTGCTTCTCTTTAAATCCAGTTTTAGACTGTGATATTACAAAGATCTTTCCAGATTATTACTTGCTACACTGCATGAGATAACCCCAGTAAAATTGCCTGAATTCTATAATATAATTTGTTCCCCATGTTAGGTTTAAATCCTCTAAAAACAGATTCGCAATTAAATAACATTACATCCTTCAAAGCATTGGCATGTTCTGCTTACTCTCACAATCCTCCAAACACCCACACACCCAAAGTCTCCATAAACAAATGAGACAGCAGTGTATCCTACAGAAACCAAACGTTGTCCACAATGTGAAAACAACTCGGAGAGTAAGCTGGACTAACCAACAAAATTACCAAGTCTGAAAAACAGTCTGCACACAATAATAAATATAATGTCCTTACCTTTTAAAGACTTGTAACAAATAATATAACAGTGTAGCACATAAAGCCGAGGAGATAACACTAATAAAATTAAATAAACAGAAACTCTAACCCGGTCAGAGCATCAAAACAGAGAAGCACATTAATACAGAAGTAAATTTTAAGAGGAGTAAGTCCACAAAATCTAGGTGAAGTAATGCAACGAAAATATCTTCAATAAGAATCCGAATTCTGTAGAGCTGGAAGGCCGAGTGCAAAAAATAAAAATAAAAGAAGAGCGAAAAAGACTCCACTGTGTAGGTGATGCAGTTCACCCCGATATCAAGAGTTTAACATAGTCTCCTGCTTCCTCCGCTGAAATAAAGTCCTTCTGAACACTGTTATATGTAATGCGAAGCCGAGCTGGGTGAAGTACTCCATAGCGAGCGCCCTCAATACCACGAAGTTGACGCCGAACCTCGTTAAAAGCGGCCCGGGCCCAGGCGGTGTTGTCTGTGTAGTCAGGGAAAGCGGAGATGGTCAAATCCCTCACTTTAATCCGCTGGATCTCTCTCGCATGGCGTAAAATGTCAACACAGTCACTGTGATAGTGGAATCTGCACACAATAGCTCGTGGTCGTTCACCAGGCTTGGGCTTCGGCTGAAGGGTCCGGTGGGACCGGTGCAAAACCGGCTCCTTCTCCAGACCAAACGCTTCTTTTAACGAGGCCGCTACAGCAGCAGTTGTACAGGTGTCAGCGCCCTCTGGAACTCCGACTATCCTAACGTTATTGCGCCGTGACCTCGACTCCAAATCCTCACATTTATTCTCTAATTGAGTCACGGTCGCAGTGAGAGACTCGATAGTAGTCTTCATATGAACTATGTCATCGGTGCAACCGGAGAGCGCATGCTCCATTTCCCCAACAGTACCTTTCAGTGTTGATATGGTAGCCTCGGTAGAAACTTTATCACTAGCCAGCTGTGTCTTCACGGCCTGCAGGTCAAGCTGGATAGTAGACAGCGCACCCCCGACAGTCTTCTGGAGCTTCTGGAGCTCCTTTTAAAAAATATCGGTGATGTCCTTCCTCAGTAAAGCCAGCAGCTCAAGCCTGAGTGCGGCGAAGTCAGGGTCACCGCTCGGCGATGTGGATTCAGGGGGAGAAGGAGACTCGCTCACGGCGCACACACTTGACCTCAGTCGTGTCTGAATGCTACCACGGGTTTTCGTGTTCTTTCCAGACATTTTAACGTACCACAAACTTAAAATTGCAAACAAGGAAACAGAGTAGAATAAGTCAAAATATATTGTATGACCGAAAAGCGCTAATTAATTACAATTTTAATCGAAATTAGCACGAGCCTCCAACTTCGGGGTTACATGCGTAGCCCACACGTTCTCTTTCAAAGGGAACTCCACATTGTGTTTAGCATAAAACTATGGGAACGGGAATACCCACTCTGTCATACCGAGGGTATGGCCTGTTCAAAAAGACCCAAGCCCGAGGTTCACTGCAAGACACTCGAACCTGGGACAGAATGAATATCCAGGCTGTAATATCGAATGAATGTATGTGGTGTAGATCACCCTCCAGCAGCACACACATCCTGTAAGGATACTCCATTTGACAATGCCTTCGAGGAGGCAACCCCCCTAGTGGAATGAGCCCTTATGCCCAGAGGCATAGCGAGACTGCGCACCTCATAAGCAATAGAGATTGCTTCCACTATCCAATTAGAGATGTGCTGCTTTGACACAGCATCACCTCTACTGTCGCAGTGGACGTAAGTACAGAGAGCCCTTACTGGACAGAGCAGGTGCATTCTCTCTTGTTCCAGTGTGAGGAACAGAGGAGGGCAGAAAGCCTGCAACGCCACAGGCTGGGCAGCAGATGTAGGCACCTTAGGAATATAACCCAGCCCAGGATATAGGAAGGCCTTGGCTAATCCAGGGGTAAAGTCAAGGCAGGAAGGGGCAACAGAGAGAGCTTAGCGGTTAAGGCTCTGGGTTACTGATTGGAAGGTCGGGGGTTCAGGGGCCCCACGCTGCCACTGTTGGGCCCTTGAGCAAGGCCCTTAACCCTCTCTGCTCCAGGGGTGCCGTATCATGTCTGACCCTGCGCTCTGACCCCAGCTTCCTGACAGGCTGGGGTATGCGAAGAAAGCAATTTCACTGTGCTCTACTGTATATGTGACCAATAAAGACTCATTATCATTATTATCATTATAAACCTCAAAGTTAGAGGATGTTGCCCCACAGAGGCTCCATCAACAGCAGCATGGCTGGCCGAAATGGAGGCCACGTAAACTCTGATTGTAGAAGGAGCCCACCTGCTGAGAAATATCCTTGTAAGAACTCCAGGACTGTAGCTATTGCGCAGTTCACTGGGTCTAGATGGCGTTCCTCACACCACAAGACCAAAATCCGCCACTTGAGCACATACAATTTCCTTATGGATGGTGCTCTATTGTTCAACATTGTCTCTACAACCTCAGTTGTGAGACCAGAATCTATAAGCTGGTGCCGCTCAGGGGACAGACCCATAGTTTCCATAATTCTGGCCGAGGGTGATTTCCCAAGGAGTGCCATCTAGCAGAGATATTATCTCTGAGAACCATATTCGAGATGGCCAGTAAGGTGCTACTAGCAGCAGATGTAGACTGTCTTGGCGAACTCTTTCTAGAACTTGTGGGAGCAGAGCGATCGGGGAAAAAGTGTACAGATGTGACCTCGGCCGTATGTGCACTTTGGCATCTAGCACTAATTGTGTGGGAGGAGTGAGGGCGAACCACAGCGGGCAGTGTGTTGTGTCCTCAGACTCGAACACATGCAGTCTCGCTTGGCCAAACCTCCGTCATATGGACTCCACCACTTGTGGATGGAGCCACCAATCCCTGGGCCTCAGTCCCTGCCTCAACAGGATGCCTGCCCCATATTCCAGTTGCCCAGAATGTATATTGCACTCACTGACAAAACTTTCCCTCTGCCCAGAGAAGAATTAGTTGTGCCTGCCTGAACAGGGGTCGCGGACATAATCCTCCATGGTGGTCATTATATGAGACCGCCGCTGTGTTGTCTGTAAACACATGGTGACCTCTCAATTGAGGAAGAAGGAATTTCAGTGCTAGAAATATGGCCCACATTTCTAGGCAATTTACATGCCACTCCAGATGAGGGCCGCTCCAGAGACCGTGAACTGGACAGCTGTCTAAGACCACGCTCCAGCCCGTAAGTGAGGTGTCTGTCATTACTGCCTTGCGCTAAGGAAGCACCCCTAGAGTGTGACACAAGGCTAGAAACCGGGGACACCTCAGTGCACGTAGGCATCGCCGTGTGACACTGATTACCATCAGAGGTTTCACCCTCAGATGAAACCCCCAACTTCTCAGCCACCACTGAAATGGTCTCCTGTGCAATAGGCCCAATGGTATGACATTGGCTGCTGCTGCCATAAGGTCCAATAGTCTCCCATAAAAACTGGAGGGGATGCCAAGGTCCAGCTTTATCTTGCTCAATGTTGATAGGATTAACCCTATGCATGTTGGGGATAGAAATGCCCTCATTGTAGTAGAATTTTTATAACCCCTAGAAAAGTTGTCCACTACACTGGAGAAAGCATACTTTTCTGACGTTCAACCTGAGCCCCAAGCTCTTCATGTGCGCGAGAACAACATCTCAATGTTGAACCACCAGTTCCCCGAAGCATGCTAGAATTAACCAGTCGTCCAGGCAATTTAGTACATGGATGCCCTGGAGTCACAATGGAGCCAGAATGACCTCCCTCCCTCAGGGAACGGGGTACATGTTCTATGGCCCCTTTGTCCAAGAGGGATCTTACTTCCTGCACTAACTCTGGTCTGGCTCTGGTCTGTGCTGACTACTGTGGTGAACACACCTCTGAACCAGGGGGGTCGAGCTCTGAACTGGACCCGGTAGCCCTTTTCTACGATAGACAGACCCCATGGAGGCTCATTTGGCAGTAGTTTCCACACTCAAATCGGCTACCTGGGGGGTGCTGTTCATGTTCATAGGGGTCAGCGTTAAGTTCAAATAGCTGTTTCTCAGGAACCAAAATTCCAATTGAGCTGAATTTGGTGTGCGCTTTCTGCTAATATGTAACTGAATTACTTCAAAAACATGTCTGCCTTCTGCCACTCGGCTTTCAGCAGGTAGGTTACACAACTAGCATTAAACTATCATCACAAAATATGATACATGTAAGTATGTTCACGTATGGTCTCTTTATTGTTCTAAGAATCTTGACAAGAACTGGCCACTAGGGGTGCTACACGCAAGGAGGGTTTGGACCCCACAGATTGACTTATGGCAATATTACTATTATTATTAGCAGTAGAAGTAATTTAATAATAATAATAATAATAATAATAATAATAATAATAATAATAATAATAATAATAATAATAATAATTATTATTATTATTATTATTATTATTATTATTATTATTGCAGTAGTAGTAGTGATATTTCCTACCATTTTTTAAAAGTTTCATTTCCCACCTCTGGTTCCTTTGTCCAACGGATCTGAAGCACTGATGGCTGGACATTGGCAGATATCATCTTCATAATAGTAATCATGAAAAATTTATATATATATATATATATATATATATATATATATATATATATATATATATATATATATATATATATACACCAGTACATGGCATATACACAAACCTTTTGAAGAACTTTGTCTCTCACGGTAGGGTTCATGAGATCCTCACTGCTGCTAAACTTCAATCTCAGAAATGCCCTCTTACTAAGCACTACAAAACAAAATTGCAGTGTTGATATTTAGCAGCTGTTGTAAAACTTAATTTATATGAAATTCTGAACTGGATATAAAAGTGTAATCTTGAACCCCATAGACTTCCACTTCACAGAGTGTGAGATACTGGCTAACATTGGGAATGGTGATGTTCACATAACGACCCCTCATCATGCAGGTGTAATTTGCAGAGGTACCAGCAGGGATGCTAGAGATAACGACACATCTGCATGGAGAGAGAGAGACAGAGAGTGAGAGAGAGAGAGAGAGAGAGAGAGAGAGAGAGAGAGAGAGAAATGAGGGGAAATGTTTTAAGTTAGTTTTACATATTAAATCCAAGGTTAATATTTTTCTCAGTTTATAGTCATGTTTAATGTTGCAGAACGCCTGTGAGACAAGGTAGTTCCTGTTATCCCTTACATTATAGCAGCTATAAACAGTCATTCCCGCACCACCCTCTCTTTTTTCTCTCCCTTAAAGTTAGTAAGTAAAATGCAGCCCTCCATTCTAAAAGCTTTCCCATGAAAGGGGGGGGGGGGAAACCTTCTGAAGTAAACCCTTCTGTGCGTCTAAGGAATAGAAGGATTCACCACTGACTGGAGGGAAGATGAGAAAATTTACTATGCAATTAATTTACTATGTAGCTACTATAAAGTACAGAGAGAGAGAGAGAGAGAGAGAGAGAGAGAGAGAGAGAGAGAGAAAGAAAAAGAGACTTTCTATTTTCTGTTTTCTACTACATTCCTACCTATTACAGAAATAATCTCTATGGGTATCATCCATGTTCTTGTATAAGTTTTAATTGTAGGACTAACGTGTTACAATCCCTGTATTGTTCTCCTTACTATCTCTTAACTCTTCTTTCTTGGCTGCTGCTGTGACACCCCAATTTCTCCATCTGGGGATTAATAAAGTATTATCTTATCTTAACTTATTTGGCATCTAATTATCCACGATTACTACAAGAAGTAACATTCTTACTTTACTCTTCCAAGGACAATCAGCATCTCCATAATTATATTTGATGTCCTCTCCAGTTGTTATGTCTCTTAAAGCAAAAAGGCATAAATGGGGCTTTTCTTTCACAATGATTCCCTTCATTTTGCAGTTGGGGTTAACGCGGTCATCATTAACCAGTCTTCCAAGAGTGCCATCATCTCTTGCAGCATCAATACTGAATTTGAACAAAACAGAAGACATTTATTTAGTGACCAACAAAAATAAATTATTTAAAAAATAATCATATTTTAATTGTATCATTGTAGAATTAAAACCCCCAACAAAACCAAACATTAAATACTGTCACAGTGACAATATTGTTCATCACAACAACAACAACAACAACTACTACTACTACTACTACTACTACTATTGTTATTATTATTATTATTATTATTATTATTATTGTTAATAATAATAATAATAATAATAATAATATTCTCCACAGTTTCCTTCTTCCTCTTTTAAGTAATGACAATTCTTCTAAACTCTACAGAATGTGTCTACAGGCCACACCTGATCATTTTGAGTTAAGGAACATGACATTTTGTTAAATAGAAATAGTAGTGAACTAAAGAATGACTACTGCGCATCAGAAACGCAGCACTGCGCATCAGAAACCCAGCACTGCGCATAAGAAACGCAACACTGAGCATCAGAAACACAGCACTGAGCATCAGAAACACAGCACTGAGCATCAGAAACGCAACACTGAGCATCAGAAACGCAGCACTGCGCATCAGAAACGCAACACAGTGGCACTTAAAGTCCTGAACTGCTGTGCTGCGTTTCTGATGCGCAGCTCACCAGAATCACGCTTCGGACGAAAGCGGATACACATTTAACAAAACAAAACAAATAAACAAACAAACAAACAAACAAAAAAACACTAAAAAGATAAATGATAAAAGCTATTAAAATCGTTTTTCTGATTGTTAGACGCGATTCAGAACCGATCTTGTTTTTCTGCTGATTACTGTAAGTGATGAGCTGTGTTTTTCTGGTTGCCAGTTCTGTGTTTCTATTTCTGGTCGTTTCCAGTGTTTTTTTTTTTCTTTCTTTCTTTTTTTTTTTTATCTGTGCCTGTGCTTGTGCCTCAACTAGGAATAAGGATATGACTTTGTTTACACTGTCTGCTTGTTCTCTGGCCCCTGCTATAATTTTTGATGAGCCTCGAGATAGTATCTCGTAATTAAATCGTTCGCACGAAACAGAGCAAATATTATATTATTTTTCCTAAACAGCTCAGTAACATAAACCGAAACCTTCTAGACCCTCCCAAAGACCCGCCCAGTGAATGAATCCAATAGGCGCAGTTTTTGCTGAAGTTTTTGCTGAAATTTATAGCTATAAATATACCTCTAAATATACAGTATTTAGACTGATGATGGCCCCCAGAGGAGTACACACACTGCTTTTAGCTTTACTCTGGACTACATTTTCCAGCTCCACACTCGGGATTCATCTGCGTAAGGCGAGGATCCGAGTGAAGAGTGAAAGTAAGAGACATGACTCTAACTCCATCTGTCTATTTACTATCTCTCATTAATCTAACACCATATTACTTCCTACAATCTTTTTATTCTTAATGTCTTTACTGGTTTCAGTCTGGATCAGTGCTCTGTTATCAGACAGTGTGTAGCTTTGTAGGTGAGATGTGTCAGTTCTGGAGTGTTCTGTATGACTGGATACATTTTGTCTAAATACAAACCTTCAGGTGCACATAGACTACACTGTCAAGAGATAATTGTTAGTTGGTCTGGATAAGGGCGTCTGCCCTTATCGGGGGAGTCTGCCCCCCGCCCCCCCAACGCAACACGTCAGCAAAATAGTCTCAATCGTTTGTGCTGCTTTCATTTTTATTATATTAGACATTAAGTTGTACGAGATGACGTCACCATCCCCACACATGCTCCAAATTAACCCGAAATAGTCTCAATCGTTTGTGCCGACTGTCTTTTTATTTATTTATTTATTTATTTATTTATTTATTTATTTTTTATTTTTTATTTTAACAGTACAGCTGAAGTAACAAGGTAAAATCCAAACGATAAATCACATTAAAAAGTCGCATTCACGTAATTGTTACCTATCCACTGTGCGTTTTCAACTTTTAAGGGACACAGCGGGGCACAGGATGTGTGAAATGTAACACGAACTCCAAGGTAAGTGTTTGGACTTGTTACTGTATATGTTGTTATGAGAATAACAGTCGTAATATTAACATTGTCATAAATAAATACACGCACCACAATCTGTTATGCTGTAGCTCTGTTTATACGTACATAGGCCATATGTGTGTGTGTGTGTGTGTGTGTGTATATATGTGCGTGTGTGTGTGTGTATACATATGTGTGTGTGTGTATATATATATATATATATATATATATATATATATATATATATATATATATATAGTGTGAGTGTGTATGTGATTGTGTCCTGCGATGGACTGGCACGCTGTCCAGGGTGTACCCCGCCTTGTGCCCGATGCTCCCTGGGATAGGCTCCAGGTTCCCCGTGACCCTGAAAAGGAGTAAGCGAGTAAGCGGTAGAAGATGGATGGATGGATGGATGTATATATATATATGTATGTGTATATATATATATATATATATGTGTGTGTGTGTGTGTATGTTTGTATATGTTTATGTATGTATGTATATATATATATATATATATATATATATACGTATATAATGTGTATATATATGTGTGTGTGTGTGTGTGTGTGTGTGGAAACTTAATGGCGTAAATGACTCAATAAATTAAGATTTAAGCCAAAATGATTTTACGTGTGAAATTGAATTACTGTGAATTATCAAACATCCTTTGACGCAAATAATGGACCTTTAAAAACTTAAACTTAAAAACACTTAGAACAAAAATACTTGAATTTGTGAAAGTATATAAATTTAAACAATGCAATCAGTCTTTTGTGTATAACACACATCATACATCTCACAGACACATGGAGACCTCCTGCACTAGGCCACATAATGTCCAAGAGCATCCTGGGTTAAGCCTCGTCTGAAAGCAATGACCTCCCTTAAAGTAAATCTCTCTCCTTGGAGCATCAGATTGGAGGGAAATTCACACAAAGAAAAGGGAGTCATCAGTGTTTTTAATTAAACAATTGAGCGCCATTGGGCTGTTCATTTCAGGCTCTCTGTCACATTTTCTGTGAATGTGGCCATGACATTCCTTACAATTGCCTCTGATTTCTAGGAATTTCTCTGTTACTGATGAATAGACCTTGGCTCTTTTAAAGACAAATGTGCAGGGGCTTTTCACTTCTTCCCAAATGTGATGATTTATCACATGTGTCCAGATGCCAGGCTTCAAAACTGTGTATTCCCTTTTTTATGTTTTTTTTTTGAGAACTACTGTTTCAGGCATGAATTCAATCCATTTCTGAAATGGAACTTGAAGATCAAAAGTCCAGCAATCTTTTGGTCTTGGGGAAAGGGACCCTGGCTCAAAATCAGTGTCATCACTACTGCCACTTGTTTCATGATCACTTTCATAAATTAACCCTAAAGCAGTCCAGATGTTTTGTCTGTTCAATTTAACAAAAGTATATAGAGCCTTTGCAGTGATCTTGTTTTATGGCTGCTCACTAAGCTCTGTCCAGATGCTCTGATTAGGAGTAGCTATGTTGCAGTTTTGGACTATGGCCTCTTTTGATGAACAGAGGACTGTGAAAATTGAATCCCTCTCGACCGTTGCTTTCTTGGGCATCTGGCATAAGCAAAACATAATTACCCACTGAAATAATCCTGATGCACAAAATGTCATATACAGTATAAACTTGTTTTCATGTATTACTGTATTTGCCAGAATACAAGGAAAATATAGTAATAATATATAAGGATATTATATCTTATATTACGACCAATATGGTAATGTTGACCCTTAGATGCACAACGTATTCAAAAAACTAACATGGTACCATGTGCAGCTGTAATTAGCATTTCATAGCCATACTAGTATTAACAATGAGTTTTCTGTTCAAGAAACATTGACAATCTTAGCTCTTTGAACGTTTTACCATTATGATTAAAGTTAACTAATAATATTAATATTATTATTATATTATATTATATTAACTAATAAAGGGTGCTCACACCGAGGAGATTGGCGCCTATAAGTCAATGTATAATATTTTAAAAACGGAAGCAGCACAAACGAAACTTTTATCGGCACAAACCGGCACAAACGAAGAACAAACGATTGAGGCTATTTTGCTGACGTTTTGCGTTGGTGAGGGGGGGGGGGGGGGGCTGGCAACTTCACGCAGGTCAAACGATTGCATGAAGCCATGCAAGTTGAAGCGCCATTTGGAAACCAAACACCCGACACTCAAAGAGAAACCCTTCGATTTTTAATTTTTTTTTCAAATGAACGTTATCTTGCGTTGCACAACAGAAACACAACATCAGCAAACACACATCAGTGTCTAACAGGTGTCTAGACGCGTCCTACCACGTCTCGAAACGAGTTGTTAAATCAGGAAAACCCTCACACAATTGCCGAGGCGCTAATCTAACCTGCTGTGAAGACCTGAATTTGTGAGGTTGAAAAATAATGTGTTGAAATCCTACCTGAAGAATAATGAAGATGGTATTTTAACAGCTGAATATTTTGGAGCTGTATTTGAGAAAGGTGAATGTGTGCATTGAATTTTGAATGCTGGAATTTTGTTTTCAATGGAAATATACAATCCCAATGAATTGCAGAGGAAAATAATTCAAGCATTGTTATTGCTGTGTTTTTTGTTTTTTTTTTCTTCAATTTGTGTCAAATTGCTTGGCAGAAAAATTCAAGTATTGTCATTGCGATATGTTTTTTATTCAAGTTATGTTATTCAACATGCCATTTTACCTTGAGGACATTTGGCACTATTATACTTCCATAGCTGCCAAAGATATCTGTGAAGTCATGTTTGGAGAGAATTCCGCACAACAGATTGGTGACCTCCCCCTTTCTAACGACACCGTTATCCGCCACATATCTGACATGGCAAGTGATGTTAAGGAGCATTTGCTAGCCAACATCATGCAAAGCGAGTACTATGCCCTGCAGCTTGATGAGACAACTGATGTTGCAGGGTTTGCACAGTTGCTTACTTATGCCAGATATATCAAAAATGGTAATATTGATAAGGACATTATTTTCTGTCGGTCTCTTCCAACACACACAACTGGCGAGGCATTGTTTGAAGTTCTGGGTGGGCATATACGGGATGCAGGCATGTAAATGGTAAATGGTCTGCACTTATATAGCACTTGTTTAACCTTAGTGGATGTCTCCTCCGTCTTCCTGCTGCATCCATGGTTAGGCGTAGTATTCTTCCGCGTATTCCTCGTAATGAGGGTTAGGATGGATGCAAGTGCAGAAAAGAGCTTTTAATACAGAGAGGCATGCAGAGAAATCCAAATCATGAGACAATAGTGTGGTCGAAAAACAGACAAAGGGTCAGGCGATCTCTGGGGGCGTACTCTGGACTCCCAAACTCCTTTATTAATAGTCCCACAAACTGAGTTACATTGTGCAGACCCTTGGTATGGTGATAACACTCAATACTACACGAATTGCAAAGAGACACGAGGGGTTTAAATGACAGACGTAATCAGGGGTGAAACACAAGACAGCTGAAAACAATGATGCAACACATACGGGAAACAACCAATGACAATACAGGGGCGGAGACAGGACATAAACCATAACAAAAGTACGGGTCAAAAATAAACAAAGTCAGTGTCACTGAAGACTAAAAGCGTGCGTTCGCCAAGAGCTCGTGTATCGGCTCGCACTTTGGGTTTCTGAGCTCGCTACATGCTACAGCTAGCTCGAGGGGAAATCGTGACAGAGACGCGCCCTCCGTCCCAATTTGCATCATTCGTATGCGAATGTTTTTAGAACGCAAGACTATCTATTGCAAGACTATCTATCTATTTATCTATCTATCAAAAACAGATTGTAGATTAGGTTACATATAGATAGATTTTATATAGAATAGATAATCATTATACCCGGTCCGATATTTATGTCCGATAACTCCATCATCTGGGCAAATGCAAAAAGGTTCAGTGGTTGTGGTTCTGTGACATTTAAAACACTGCACAGGAGAATACTGCACAGTCTTACAATATATAACTAATACTGTAACACTGACTACATTTCAAGGTGGGTATCACTGAAATCAATGTAATCACGGTTGAACCTTTTATTTCGGCACATTTTCTACAGATCACTATTGAAAAGTAATTTATCATGTGTGCACTGCATTTGTGGCATGGAGGCTCACATCTCCAAGGTTCTCTGTTTGATCCTGTGTCTGTGTGGGTTTCCTCCGGATTCTCCGGTTTCCTCCTACCTCCCAAAAATACATGCTGGTAGATAGACGGGCAGCTCTAAATTACCCCTAGATGTTAATGTGTGTCTGTGCATGGCGCCCTGTGATGGGAACCATCATGTGATTGCACAAGATAGGCCAAAGATCAACTGCGACCCTGACCAGGATAAAGCGCTTACTGAAGATAAGATCTAATGAAGACATTCGATTTTGTGTTTTCCACTGGAATTGTTTCATTGTGGCATAGATTTCCCTTCCCACAGACCTTTCCTCAGACCTTTTCTCCAAAAACATCATAGATCTTTGTCTCTCTCTCTCTCTCTCTCTCTCTTTTTCTCTCTCAGATGCAGAATTTCTCAGTTTTAATACATCAAGTGGACACACGATTGATAACCTGAAGCTGATCCGTGATCCCCACAGTGTAAACATCTATGCAGGAAGTCCTCAGGGCCTGTACATGTTAAATCCAGGAGAACATCCAGCAGTGAAGCAGGTAAACTGTAATCCCAGCATCTCTTTCTATATCTCACTTGATATCATGTAACATATACTATCATACTCTATATTATCATAAACATAATAATAGTAATAATAATAATAATAAGAGGAATAGATGCATTAAAAATGCTACACAATCTGAGGTAGACCAGGATTTTGAAAAAAGGACAGAAGGACAGCGTTTGTACGGATTTCCTCATAAGCATCGTAGACACCTGACCTGCCGAGGAAAGGTCCAGAAACCCTTTGAGCTTCATTTTAACTTACTCTAGCTGTGGTGTTTCTTTGTGTTTAGATATTATGATAGTAGTGAAGCTACACAGGAAACCAGCAGCACCCTTAGAGATAAAAAAAGACTATCTCTAGAACCTCTTGACATACAGAATGATGAACTGTCTTACTACAGCTTTATTTACTGATGATATTAACTCAAGTGTTTTACTTTGTGGACAGGTGCATGTGCCAATATTTGAACGGGAATGCAAGAGCAATCCTACTGTAAGTTCCACACATACTATATGATGATTTATGCTTGTGAAATGCACTGCTCATTAGGATTTTAATTTTACTTTAATGCCGTAAAGTGTGTAAACGGGTCATAGTGTAGTTTTGTTCCTGTTCCAAACACACCCAAGTTATTTTCTGTAATGTAATACAATGTAAATACACGAATAATGATTATAATTCTACAATACGTACTGCCTGGGGCAAAGCACAGTTACGCGTACCGCTCCGAAGTAACAAAAGTAACACAACACTGGAGACTCCTTCCAACAATCAATCCATGTATCATTGAGTAGATGTTTTCTTTATTAAATAACAACAATATATTTATAACCCGTTCGTGTGGTTGTTACTATAGAAATGATAAAAATGATAGAGTGTTAATTAGATTGAGGGCTGTGATCTAAATATGCAGCTGGAACTGTTGTCAGAGCTGCTGTTTATATATCTTTATCTATATCTGTTGTTCTCTACAGTATATGTTATAGAATTGATCATGTCTTGTTGAACAACAGATGGATGATTATTATATAAAGAGCTGGTTAGCTTATTTATAAAAAGAAGAAAGAAAAAAGAAGTCTTAAACCCATCTGAAATCTGCATACTTGTTGCAAATATGACTCGTAGACGTATTTTTTTGCATACGTGTTGACTTTGGTGTTGGGAGTGGTTCTGTTTTGCTTGGTCTAAACTATTGAGCAAGCTTTTCTTAAACAAACTCCTCCGTTTCCTAGCAGGTGGTCCTCAGTGCGCACTGTACCAGGTTACGCTATGTGTAGACAGAAACATTTACGCTCTTGATCAGCGATAGAACACTTTGATTATAAACCGTGACGGGACGGTCTTCCTCTGTGAAAATGACGGACATACGGTCTCAATTATACAGTCTTTAGTTCTCAGGCTTTGGGTGTGTTGGGAGTCAAAAGAGAACAAAATAAGTTATTATTTGTCAGTTGTTGAAATGTCTGTATTGATTTTCAGGATTGTGAATACAAAATCACTCTGCTGAAAGAGGGGAGGAATGGAAATCCACTGTTCATGTGTGGATCCAGAAAAGGGAATACAAAGTGCTGTGATGTGGTATGTTTATGGGGTTTTTTTTGCTTCAAATGCTCTTCAAACACAAGTCTGCCGTGTGGATGTGATTATGCACTTGTATGCCGGTCCTTACACTTGGCAGGACTTACTGCATGTAATTTCATTTTAAACATGACAGGAAACGTATTGGATTGTGAATAATATTCTAAAAGCTGTCTTTATATTTCATGCCAGAACTCAGAGAACATTCCTGTGAACTGCTCCATACTGATGCATCCAACACAAATCGATGACCCGTCTTTGCACGTTGGTAAGAACGCGTTCAGACCTGCGTTTCTTCACAGATCAAGCTGCTAATACTTCTTTCATTCACTCTTGGGAGACAAAGTATCACTGTAACCTACTGTATTGAATACCAAACGTACAGTCTAGATCAGAATTATTGGCACCCTTGGTATCGTAGTCCCCTGACCTAAATCCATGTCCATGTGGAGAGATTCTGTATTGAGGAATGCTCTCAGATTCCTTGCGCATACCTTACAGAAGAAGACTCCGTGCAGAGCAAATGAGCCTGCTATCGGACTTGTACCGATACCGGTGTAGCTACTGATGCATCCCTAACTATGATGCGTTCGTTGAAAAACAAGTATTTTCAATTATCAATCTATGCTAATTAACCACATTTTGTACTCAGGGTGCCATTAATAATGGAGCTCACTTTATATTCTGCACTAGTTTCAGAGTACACTTCAGTGTATCCAAACATGAGCTGTTGACAGTTAGAATAGATGCCCAGTTCACACAGTCACACAGTTTCTGTTTCGATTAGGCAGTAAACAATTTTTGGAAGCTAATCTGAAACTTTCTGAAGAATTGTAGAGGTGAATTGTAGGAAAAGGAAGTGCAGGGAGGAAAGAGAGGCATTTAGCAAAGAACTAAAGCACATTCACTAAAGATGCCAAAGCTAATACAGTGACCAGCATCTTGTGAGAGTTTGAGAGAAAGGTTTAAGGCGATGTGCATGTTATCTGAGCAGTTTCTTTATTGGAATTAATGTTTAACGCACAGGCCAGATGTCATTTGCATTTGTGTGGGAACAGATTAGTTATAGATTAGTAACTGACGTTATTTTCATAGCGCTGTTTGCGTAAGCTTTCATCACAGTTTATTCTCGCAGTCTTGTAGCAGTAACAGTTCTGCTGGAAGCACGGAATGGGATCGTGCTGCCCGAGAAGGATGTATGCAGCAGTCCTTCATATTTGTCCAGAAGACAAAATATCTGTCATTAGGCTGCTTTAAAGTGCACCTATTATGGTTTTTCAAATAGTCCCTTTCATGCAGTGTGTTATATATGTCGCTGTTTCTGAATGTAAAAAGTCTGCAAAGTTTCAAAAATCAAAGCGCACGACAAACAGAGTTATCGACTCCCAAAAGAAGGAATCGATTCTGAACAGCTGAGTCGAGTCGTTAGTGATTCCAGACTTTACTTCCTGTACTAACCTACGTAGGTTTATAACAATAAACCCCGCCTCTGGTCTTCATCTGCTGCTCGCTGACAGACGGAGCTGAAACTCGTTACGGTAGTGGGTGTTTCCTTTTTGAAACACGCTGACAGCGGTAGACCAATCACAGCAGACTGGGACATCTGACCAATCAGAGCAGAGTATGCTCTCTGAAAGGAGGAGTTTAGAACGAATCCTTTAGAACGAATCATTTAATGAGTCATTTGTGACACTGGGTGGGGGGAAAGGTAATGCTGCAGTTTAAATTATGAGCACGTTAAAGTATTTTTTGTCCTCGGATGCATGTAAATCTATTGTATGAGACCTTTAAAACAAAATTAGGCACGTTTCAAAACCATAATAGGTGTGCTTTAACATTTTTTTTTATTCAGCCACCTACACATGCTTTAACAGCTGCAAGGCCATTGGAATACATCCACTTTTTAAAAAGTGCTGTTGCTGAAGTTTTGTCGGCCACAGCGAAGCCTCAAAAGTTAAAAAAAGTGATGTTAAGAACTTTCCATCTCCCAACCAATCAGGTCACACAGAGGACAAGTGAAACAGAATAAACATTTATGGTGTTTAACAGAGGACCTTATCCAGAGTGACTTATGTTTATCTATCTGAGAGTTGAGGGTTAAGGACCTTGCTTGGCTGTGCTGGGGTTTGAACTCACAACCTTCCACTCAGTAGTTCAACCTCTTAACCACTGAACTTCCACTGCCCATGCCGGAATGTGCTGGTGAAAAAAACTAGCCTCGTTAGTGAGCAAATATAATCTGCTCGTATGATACAATTTGCAACAAACAACTATAATGTTATCAAAAACAATTCTTTGCCAATATTTTGTCTAAGCAAAACGAACCCAGCTGGTGAATTCTGAATGTGTATCATACCCCGTGCCTGATGTGTGTTTGTTGTGTGTATCCCAGGTGACTCGCTATATTACACAGTCTCGAGTGGGAAGAGTGAACAAACTAGCGAAGGCCTTTACAGATGGACCGCTGGCGGAATCACCTGGACACAGTCGAGACAAACCGGTGAGAGAGACATGCTGCATCCAGCTGCTGAATCACAGTCCAAATATCGTAGTGGTTAAGTAAGCAGTGGTCAAACAGAGTATTGGCATCGATAAACATTGAAACACAAGCGAAATCCAAAGAATAGTCAAACACAGAGTAGCAAAATGGAAAAGGAACAGAAATAGCAATCAGGCAGCTCAAAATAGCAACAGCAGAAATAGCAGTCAGGGAAAAGACCGCTCAGAACTGTTATAATTACAATAAAGGGCAAGACTTCACAATTAGTAACATGAACCATGTCCTTATATAGTGAGCAAACCAGGAAGTAGACAGCAAACAGGAACTCAGTTTTTTGTGATAGTTGCGCCCGACAATGCTTGATTTAGCTGTGGATTTTTTCAAAATTTGCGGTGCAATTTATGGAGTTTTTTTGTGCTTTTTTTTGGAAAACTACTTGAATTGGCGAAATTGCAATTGATGGAATTCTTTCACAGTGATGTTTGTTGGCAAATAAGACCTTTTAGCTGTACCCATGTTTGACGCACGTGAATCGAAGGGAGCTTTGGCTGAATGCACACTGTGTTGACGTCACATGACGCTTCTTGGTCCAAATCTGCGGAAAATCTGCAGTAATTTTGAAAAACCGCAAGCTCCTGTGAATATTGTGGAGATTTTTTTTTATTTGAGTTGCGCTAGTTTCTTCGATCGCAAAATCGCAAAATACTAGAGTGACTGGGAAATGGGCAGATGGCTAGACTTCTGGGGACACTGACCTCTACTAGCAGGGAGAGGCACTGTCCTGGGGTATTGTGACAAGATTATACTAATGGGTAGTCTTTATCCACTAAATCTAAAATTATGCAAGTTGGTCATTCCAGCATTGTGGCTAAACTTAACTTTTCAAATATCTAAGCCTGATCACTTGTTTTTCTCTGGTTTCAGAGCAGAGGAATGTAAAAATATTAGCAAATGAAGGCAATGGGTCACTGGATGGAAAAGTGTATTCCTTCTTCATCGAGCAGAACCAGGACCCGGATTCGGACATGACCCTCTGGATACCCCGAGTTTCTCAGATCTGCATGGTAAGCTGCGTGACGTTGTGTTTTGCCTGAAATAATATTTCTGCGTTTATGTTTTTATTCGAGTTCTGCTTTTACAGAACAACAACAAGGCCATGAACTTTTTATATAAACAGCTTATAATAGAGCCAGTCAGTACGTTTACATGGACAACAATAATCCGATATGAACCCGATTAAGACGATACCCTGATTAAGAAACTAGCATGTAAACAGAGATTATTGATGACCTTAATCCGACTAAAGTAATACTCAAAGTAAACACAAATGGAATTAAGACGTGTGGAGTACTCCTGTTTTAGTCGCATTATCGACGTGCGTCACAGACATGTACACACCTTAATCACACTATTAACATCATGTGGGAGTTTTCACCGCATTTTGTGACAGGACACGATCACACACGGCAGTGCTCAACCGTTTGATGGCAAACAAGAGAGTATGGCTGCATCCCAAACCGTGTACTTACCTGCTATACAGTAGGAGAAATACATGTATACACTATATAGTAGGCAAGATGCATGTATCTCGGCTACTACAGTATCTCACAAAAGTGAGTACACCCCTCACATTTTTGTAAATATTTGATTATATCTTTTCATATGACAACACTGAAGAAATGACACTTTGCTACAATGTAAAGTAGTGAGTGTACAGCTTGTGTAACAGTGTAAATTTGCTGTCCCCTCAAAATAACTCAACACACAGCCGTTAATGTCTAAACCGCTGGCAACAAAAGTGAGTACACCTCTAAGTGAAAATGTCCAAATTGGGCCCAAAGTGTCAATATTTTGTGTGGCCAGCATTATTTTCCAGCACTGCCTTAACCCTCTCGGGCATGGAGTTCACCAGAGCTTCACAGGTTGCCACTGGAGTCCTCTTCCACTCCCCCATGACGACATCACGGAGCTGGTGGATGTTAGAGACCTTGTGGTCCTCCACCTTCCGTTTGAGGATGCCCCACAGATGCTCAAAAGGGTTACCTTCACCCTCAGCTTCTTTAGCAAGGCAGTGGTCGTCTTGGAGGTGTGTTTGGGGTGGTTATCATGCTGGAATACTGCCCTGCAGCTCAGTCTCTGAAGGGAGGGGATCATGCTCTGCTACACTGCTACACTGTTACACAAGCTGTACACTCACTACTTTACATTATAGCAAAGTGTCATTTCTTCAGTGTTGTCACATTAAAAGGTCTAATCAAATATTTACAAAAATGTGAGGGGTGTACTCACTTTTGTGAGATACTGTATATAGTAGGTAAGTATGCGGTTTGGGACGCAGCCCACGGCTTCAAGCAGTCGTCTATTTGGCACGTACAGCATGACAAATAATTAACTGCACTTGAAGCTTTCGTAAAATTAAAAATGAAAACACCCAAATCTGTATACGGTTCCATAACGGTCCCGTATGTCACCTATCACGTATGTCGATACGTGAAATTCTAGAGGGAACGTCGGACGGCGTGGCGTGGGAACGTAATGACGTGTACTGTTAATCGATCTATGTTCTATAACATGTAAAACAGGAACATGAAAGGAATATTCTTATATTCTTATTATACCTTAATCAGAATATTGTCTTATTCAGAATACGGTCAATAATTAGATTACTGCTGTCCGTGTAAACGTCGTCATCAGTGTGAGATAGTGTTGTTATACACATGTCTTGATTTTCAAGCAGGTTGCTGCACCCAGCATGGTGGCTCTGGAAGAGTGCAAAAACAGATCATGAGGCATAAAATTGATACATAACAAATAAAAAAAAAAAACCTGTATTATGATATAGTGAATTATACCAAAGCACTATTGCTCTGGTTAAAAGGTGTGTAATGAATTTTCTAAGCAGCAGTGCTGACAGTATTATTGCGCTTGTTCTAATACAAGTTCATTTCAGTATTAACAACGTATGCAGGCACTTGTATGACGGAAGCTCCACATAAACCTTAAAAATACGTGTAAATGCTGAAGTTTTCTGTGATGAGTCTCTAGTGTCAGCACTAGAGTCCAAGGTAAAGCTGTAACTTTCAGCCACAGGAAAGTCTTTAGGACGGAGGAAGTTTTGACCCCTTTTTATTAACCTTGTGGTTGAACATCAGGAAATGCAATCATTTACAGTCCTGTTACAATCGGAGTTTTTAATATTTAACTGCCAATAGTGGGTAAACTGTAATAAAGCCTTAAAACCTCCACACATTCAAGAACATTTGCCTAACAGTATAGATTCCGCCTACAGCTGCCCATCACTCATGCTCGCAGTTCAGCTCTTGAATCAGCTCCTGCTCTGCCCAGACTAAACTGACCATTTCCTCCGTCTGTACTCAGGCGGATCGGGGTGGCAGTAAATCAGTTCTGATGTACCGCTGGACGTCCATGCTGACTGCACGCATGTTTTGTGGTGATGAGAAGAAGCGGATCTCGTATACCGAGCTGCTGGACGTTGCTGTGCTGGAAACTGCAGACTGGAAAAACACCGCAATTTACGCCCTCTTCAAAAATGCCTAGTAAGATGATGCATCGTAGCGAGCACCTGACCAGGTGTTCAGTGTTATTCGCATGATGTATATATACAATATACTTCCTGATGAACAGACTCGTGTCTGTTACAAGGATATGTGAACTCAATGACATGGCCGTAAACAATTATTCCTAACAGTAATGCTTTGGGAAATGTACGAATATCTCTTTATTATTCTTCAAAATCCCGCTGTGTTAGCTCATGTTAGCTAGCTAGTCTCATAGCTAGTCTCTAGCAACGAACATTTCATATGAGTTTAAAATCCTCACAGGTCAGGCTCATATCAGCTTTGGCGGTTACACACTGCTGCACACACGGAAATACAAATGTTTGAGCTGAGTCAGCAAAACACAGTCTATGGGTTCAAGCTACTCCAGCTGTTGTTTCATGAAATGTGTTGTGATGACGCTAATAATTACCCACTAGTAATTTCTGTATTGGGAAGTGACCAGACGTGCTCATTCAGGAATATTTCCATTTACTACTCATGTGGAAGTTAAAAGTGCTTTCTGATGTCAGGAACCTTGTGTTTCTGTCAGCTGTTTCTGTTCCCTTAGACACTCACAGTCTGTAGTCTTCATTTAATGGAGGTCGAAACACCGTGTGTGTTTGTGTGTGTTTGTGTGAAGGCTATAAAGCTGACCTTTGTGCCTCTGTTTCTCTCCCATAGCAACACGAGAGCGTTGTGTGTTTACAAAATGTCCGACATCATTCGGGTCTTCACGAGCAACACATTCAAAGATGAATCTGAGAGGTTTTCTTCACCACGTCCTGGAGAGGTACACTACCATTCAGTAAAACAGAAATAAACCACAACTTTATCTCTCCGCCCTTCTTAAATTAGTTATAACTGTGTTTTACAGTGTGTAGAAGACAGTCGTACGTTATCACCAAGTTTTCTGAAGTTTATGACACGTCGTCCGGAGTTGAAGCAGTGGATTAAGCCTGCACGGGACCCTCTGTTGTTCGACCACCATCACTACACACTCCTGCAGGTGGACAGAGTGGAGAGGAGGAGATCAGGAAACAGTCATCATAATGTCCTCCTCATGAGTCTAGGTGAGCAGTTTTCTGTTTACCAGTAAAGCAGTAGTCTTACAGAAACATGACTGTAAACAAGAAACTTTTCAGAATGACTGCAGGACTGATTCGTGTTTCGTAGTTACGTACATTCAGCCTCTGATGATCATTTCTTCTATCGCTGCCTTGATGAGTTATGCATTCTCTCTTGTCAAAATGTCACTTTAACTAAAGTTTCAAAAAGATCCAGTGTAGCTTGATCTGGAGATTGGACATGACTTCTTCTTTGACCAGAATATACTAACTGCAAGTCCAGTTAATTTTTCTAGGATGCCAGTAATGCTTCTCGGTTGATAACTAAGACCTTTCAGGGTTATTTGGCAGAATATTGGATATACATATCCATGAAATGATAAACTAGTGTAAAATGGTGTACAGCATACATAAGGCTGTGAGTTTTACTGATCTAAAAAAAAAGGCGCTGTTGGATATGTGGCATTTAGCAGTTAGGGAGAAATTTATGGGTTTGGGTGCATTTAGCAGTCAGAGGTGGTATTTTATGATAAGGGCATTTGGCAGTCACAGGGTGTTTATATGGGGGTTTTGGGGGAAATTAACAGGCAGAGTGGTATTTACATTTGAGTTTAGGGCAATTAGGTCAGTAAATCTGTGGTTTGTTTTCTTTCCTTAGACAATGGCAACGTCCATAAAGTCCTGGAACAGGATGGTGACCCCTTCATCATCGCAGAGTACGAGCCCTTTAAAACCAGGACACACATCTCCAGCATGCTGCTCGACAGTACAACAGTAAGCATTTTTCCTTCCTATTTTAATTGTGGCCAATTCCAATACCAACCAGGGAGGGTAAAGGCTAACATGTGCTTCCCCTGAGACACGTGAAGGCAGCCAAGCTCAATTTTTTGTACAGCTGCACATGCTACATTACAGGGCAGCGCAACACAGAGGAAAGCGCTATCCACCCCCTGCTGCTGTATGATTGGTTATTGTTGCTGTGATTGATAGGACCCTGTTGGACTCCTGGCCACACATTACTGTGGCTTCATCAGGATTTGACTTTGCAATCTCCAGACAATAGGAATTTTTCAGTTGCACCACTTGGGAGACCAAATCTTTATTTTGAAGGGTAGTAGGGACAAGAATGAGTTCCAAATCTTGATTAGTGAGACATGGCAAACCTGTCATAAATGGACTCACCTATGCTGATAATGCAGGACATGTTACTGGGACAAACTAAGAATGTCACAAAACAACAAAATAACACTCCTTAAGAACGTATACGTATGTATACTATATTTATACATATATATATATATATATAACACTGAATCTGTTACTATTAAAGCGGAACTGTGTTTCTTCAGACGTGTAAATCTTGTGCCTATAGTATATTTTAGTACAGTATAGTAATTTATTATTTCATCCTGCAGAAAAAGCTCTATGTGAGCTCCATCAGTGAGGTGATCCAGATCGACCTGCAGGACTGCAGTGTGTACGGGAAACACTGCGCCTCGTGTGTGATGGCCCGAGACCCGTACTGCGGCTGGGACTTGGACTTAGAGACGTGTTCAGCTAACACTGGGTACGTGCTGAAACTCACTCAAATTATTTTCTCTAGACATTTCAATTGGTTTGAATACATGGTCAAGTAGCACTGCATCATTGTGGTGTCTAGTGTTTATGTGTTTGTTCGAGCCCTTGAACACACTATATGCAGGACATGCAGTGCAGTGCCATTATTCACAAGGATGATGGGTCTAGTGCTGTACATCCAACATACAGTAGGTTTTAAAACCATGCACTCAGGCTTAAAACTCTTTTCAAGTTAAAAAACTTGAAAGCTAACCTATTTAGGGAAAGATAAGCTAATGAGTCGAAGCTAACCTAGTGGGTTAGTTCTGTATTATTGTGTGTGTGCATGTGTACATTATATTTATTGATTTAGTTATTTATTTATTATTCCATACAAAGTTATGTTGAGAAAGAATGGAACTCTCTGTCTGCATCAATGGGAATTACAGCATGGTCCACCATAATAATACTATACTTAAGTAAGGAATAAATCACTCTTTATCATGCTGTTATAGGAAAATAATCCGTTACGGGGTGGTGAGATGCAACACAGTGTGAAGCAGAGTTACTGTTTCCACCCCGAAGTTGATTATTTTACAATACCGGCATGTCCTGAAGTGTTTATTCCTCTCACACCACAGCAATTTGACCACGGTTACATTTTATTATTGATTAAAGAACGTGTCCTACTTTTTATCCGTTTATAGTTACATTTAATGTTGTGGAACGTCCTTGAGACAAGTTACAGTCATGGGGGGAAAAGAAAGTTCACCCGCCTTCAATTCTATGTTTTTATTGATCAGGGCCTGAATAACAATTGTGTGGTCCTCACGAACTTCTATAAATAAAACAAAACTGCTGTCAGAGCTGCTGTTGTAGACAATTAATCATATTTCAATCATATCATATTTGAGAACTCAACAGCAGTGTGGTAAAATAATAATTAAATCCTGAAAGTGAAAGTGAAAGTGAAGAAAGATTGTAGAACATTTGAGATCATACTTGTTGGTCCTGCTCTACATGCTGAAATGTTCATCATAATTCACAGTCAGAACTTTTATTTTTTTATCTAAAACCTAATTATTTGTGCAATTTTTCCTCATAGAGCCTTACAAGATGTGACCCATGGAAACTACTCTCTATGTGAAAATGGTAGGGGTGTGTGTGTGTGTGTGTGTGTGTGAGAGAGAGAGAGAGAGAGAGAGAGAGAGCATGAGTGAGAGGCTACATGCTTACCTCATTCTTTCTAAATTACACTGTTGTTAATTCAGGGTGTGTTCACACCAGAGTGGTGGTGGTGTTTTTTCAGATATATAAAGCTAGCAGGTTTGGAAAAGTACCATTATGGCCATTAATCAGTGTCTGGTAAAAGAGTAGAAGTACTAAAGTAATACATTATTTAATTAGACATTACATTTCACTTTAGAAAAATTGTGCTCACAGCAGAAGTCAGCAGAAATCAATATGCAGTTTAGTAAGAATGTGTAAAAACAAGCCATGGAGCATTGCTGCTGGAGAAAGATTTAAGCGTTCAAGCCGAGTGTCAAACCTTTAATGGATGCTTTTTACTCCAAACTAGAATTTCAGATGCACCCTAAATGCATGAAGCTATAATTGCAATAATAAATAAAGCACTGGCTTCCACCATAAACTTTATGAACTCTTATTAGCTGAAAAAAACCTATACAAGCCAGACTGATATTATTATACGATTATATTAAATTATATTGATATAATTTTGTATCTCTGAATCCAGGACATTTTTAAAATAAAGTACTTTTTCCTTCAATTCTGTTTTTATTTATCAACACATATACAAGTCCACCAACTTCTATAAACAAGTGTGTGATCTCGATTCATTTGTGTCAACATCATGCCAAGAATAAAGGACATCGGCCATGACCTCAGAGAAGCAGCTGTTAAGGGTTATAAGGCCATCTCCATACGATTTGAAATTCACCATTGTACAGTGAGAAGAAAAAGTGTGGATTAGAAAAAGTTTTCTCTCCAAAAAGAATATGGAGCATGGTGGGCGGAGCGGTGATAATTTGGGCTTGTTTTGCAGCCGTGGGACCTGGGAAACTTGCAGTCATTCAGACAAGAATGAACTCCACATTATATCAGAATATTCTAGAGATAAATGTGAGGCCATCTGTCCAGCAATTTAAGCTGGGCCGAAATTGGACAATGATCCCGAGGACACCAGCAAATCAACATCTGAATGGTTAAAGAAGAAAAAAATATATAGGTGTTGGAACGGCCAAGTCAAAGTCCAGACCTCAACCCCACTGAGATGCTGTGGATCTTAAGAAAGCCGTGCCTACAAACATCAATGAACTGAAGCAATGTTGTAAAGAAGAGTGGTACAAAATTTCCCCAAACTGTTACTGAATTGTAGGGTGTAATTGTTTTTTTCCACCTGGTTACTGAATGTTAGTTTAGAAACTGTCAGTGGCCCCCAAGATATTGTTTTAAAGCAAATAATCTGAATGAAATCGAATCAGTTTCTGCAAATATAGGCTTCGGCGAACAAAGAGAAAGTGTAAGAGCAGACAGTGTGTTTATGTTGTACAGAAACATTTCTGTTTTAAGATGTACACGTATTACTCTTATATCTTAAAACAGAAGGGAGGCAGAGTTTTATTCTTTAACCATGAGTCTGTTGTGAGGAGAGTAGACTGTCAGGTCAGGATTGGTTTTTATAAGCTGCTCACATGATGGTACTTAATAGAGTCCATGTCACAATCCATTTTCAGTAGCAAACAGTTGATTGTGCGAGTTGATTTTGTCCTACACTCATGTCATGTCAATTGAGGAACTTTATATATTATTCCACAGTATGGATGGAGTTATTATCTTATATATTACATATATTGATGGGATGACAATAAAATTTGACTTGCATTGACTAGGAATATTGAACACTTGTGTAATATTGTCTGATCTCTAATATTGTCCTTTGTCCTGCTGTTATCTTTGCAGGTGTCCTCAAAATCAATGAGTCCCGGACAAATAGCAACTCTCCTAGCAGCGTCCCTCGAGACTCTAAGTTCTACCTTAGTTGCCCCATGGAATCCCAGTATGCCTCATATGTTTGGGACCACCGGGGCAGGATAAGAGAGTGTGTCTTAACTGAACAGGACTGCCTTTTGCTGATCGACAGCATGAGCGAAAAGGACGAGGGCGTTTATGAATGCGTCTCCTCAGAGAACGGCTACGACACGACGATCGTCCGTCAGGAGCTGCAGATGAACTCCGCCTCAGAGACCAGAATGACTCGCGTAGCTTTAGCGTGCCTTCTGTTCCTGATCTCTGTGATCTTCTAGCGCTGTCTGGATGTTGAATTTATGTAGTATCTTTCTGGTTTCAAAGAATGGACTGCCTGTTAAAATCGTGGATCTCATTGAAGCTACATCATTTGAATTTCTAGCCTTAACATATTTGAATATTGTCCCTATACTTATGATTTTGATTTGCCGACCACCTAAGCCTGCACCACAGTTTCTGTCTGAGGTTAATGAACTGCTCCCTGTTGCATCCTCTAAATTCTCCTTGTGGGAGATATAAACATTCATTTAGACTCACCTTCATGTACTTTGACCTCTGTAGTTTTGTCTGTCCTTCATTGCATTGAATTTAGGCAACATGTAGACTCCGTACTCACACTAAGGGTCATATTTTAGATATTGTTTGCACTGCTGACTTAGACATCTCTCAGCTCTGTGGCACTCTTTTAGGTATCTCTGATCACAAACTTATTGAGTTTAGCCTCCTACACGCAAACATAACGAAACGACCGTTATATGTTATCACAAATAGAACACCATTAAGCCACTCTCTTTTCCTAATGCACTTGACGTCTCCTCTCTTCTTAATTCTTCCTCATGTACTCAAGAACTGGTGTCCAACTACAATCTCATTTCCAACACCCTAAATATTTTTGCTCCCCAAGTTACTAGATCTGTCCCTTTTTCCCCATACCTCTCCATGGTACACCTCTCAACTTAGAGCCATGAAAACATCTGAACGCTTGACCCTCGCCTGTCTACGGTTATTGATTTCTATCTAACCCTGTGGATTTGGTTTCTCTTTAAACTGCCTTACCTGCACTTGCTTCCGTCTCAGCCTCCATTACGTGACAATATATATGTTATACAAGTATGTTTATGGGTATTTGTGTACATACACTTACTTGCATGGATGTTTGTGTTTATGAGTATAAATGTGTATATAAGTGACCTTGGGTCTGAGAAAAGTGCTATAAATAATAAACATCATTCTAATTATTATTTCTCATAATGAAGGTTGATGTTGAATTTTTGGGGGAAAGATGCACACGCACAGCCAAAATAAATAGTGATAAAGTAAAGCAAATACTGGTTAGCAGAGGTTGCCATGATGGAATATAAACAGCAGGTTCCCAACCCTGGTCCTGGACATGTGGCTGCATTTGCTGTTAAAAAGGATAAACCAACATGAAGAGCTGTCTATGGGAGAAAAGTAAGCCATTGTGAACCTGAGAAAAGAGGGGAAATCAATTCCAGCCATTGCACAAGCATGTAGATCCTATCCATATCCTATCCAGGGTTTATTTCCACCTCATACCCAGTATTGACCGGGACAGGCTCTGAATCCACCAGGATAAAATGTTTACTGTAAGCGAGTGAGTGCTCCATGTGTGTTTCTGTATAATTCTGTCAGATTGTCCAAATTACTGCACTCTAACTGGGATGTTTCAGTACCTACTGACAGTTGCAGTAGTGTCTCTGGTGCTTAGTAATTCATGTTATCTGTGATTAATATTATTTTATATTACTGTTCTTCTCAGATGGTGAGAGGGTCCCTGGTTCCGTCCTGAGCTCGAGTTACTGTGTGTTCTCCTGGTCCATGTAGGCTTCCCACAAAATGCTCAGTGATGAACTGGATTGCCATGCAGGTATATTCCTGTGTTTCCAGGATTCTTTCTAGCTCCAGCACAATTCTGACCTTGCTTAAGATGAATGGTTTTGCAACTTCAGTGTCTACACATGTTCCAGGGATGAAGCTGATAGGGCCAACTGAAATTAAAAATATTTCTCCCCTATTTCAGTCTTTCACTCCTGTGTATATGTGTAATAACAAAAGTTGTGTTTATCTAAAAATTTGCTGCAAAGAACCATCTAATAAATAAATGGAAGTTTGGTCAGACGTCCACTAGAGGGAGCTGTGCAACAATAAAGGACTTGTCATGGCTGAAATGTTACAAATATTGTTATTTTATGAAAGGCAGTAAAACAGGATTAAAAACAGACAATGATCAGTCTAAACAAACGTCCAGCAGAAAATTTCTACAGAATTTCTATATAGTATTGTGCAAAGGCACATGTAAATGAATGCTGTAAAGCAAAGATGCCTTCAAAAAATAACAAAATTCAACATTTCTATAAGAAAAACTACAATAAAGAGCAGCAAACAGTAATAAAATCAGTATTTGGTGTGACAACCCTTTGCTTTTTAAAATGCATTAATAATCTCAGGCACACTTTGTGCTGGTAAGTTTTTTTCTAACCATCTTGGAGAATCTGACACGGTTCTTCTGGACACTTGTATCTGTTATTGCAGGTGATATCTGACAGACTTATGTGTTTAATCTGGAAAAAATGCTGTCATGCATTATTCTGTAACATTTACCTCTTTTTTTTGTGGAAAAGTAATGTTTGAAAATATAAAATATGTTTTCACTTTTTTTCTCCCACCGAATCCATAATTCATAAATCATAAAATAAACATTTAAGACAACAAATTGTGTTTAAAAAATAGTATTTGTCCCAGTACTGTACAACCCCAACAACTGCATTTAAATGGTTTTATAGCTGGGTTTTATATCTGATAAACAAATCAGACCTTATCCATCATTTTCACTAAAGGACTCCTATAACATAGTGTCGGTCCAGTGGCTTTTAAAAGAATAGGAAGTTCAATAAGTGAATTCACTCCTTGGTACAGTATGTGATAGTCTTATGTGTTACTGTTACGTGTGTTTCTCTTATGTGTTATCATTACATGTGTTACTGTTGTGTTATTCCTACATGTTACTGTTATGAGTTACTCGAATGTGTTGCTTTTACAAGTGTTACTGTTACGCATGCTACTCTTATGTTACAGCTAGATTTTACTCTTACATGTGTTAGTCTTAGCACTTGCTAAGCACCGATTAATGCTGCCTCTGTTGTTGTGTATTTTAGTTAAGCTTTTATTACTGAAGCACTGAGAGAAACATGACTACAGTAACTCAAACTCTATATTATCCATTTGTTAATGCATGCAAGGCCTATAAAAACCTTTTATAAAAGGCAATAAAGAAATAACAATGCAATTAATATGGTGTGTGGGTGTGTGTGTGTGTGCGTGTGTGTGTGTGTGTGTATGAGCAAGCACTCTGTATTATGTAACAGAAAATGAGTAATATGCGAAATATGATACTCTGGCATCCAATTTGAAGCAATAATGTTAGGTGACATTTATATGCATGTATGTATCTATCTATCTATGCAACTTTATAAGCTGAAAGTTATGCTATGTTTTATTCCATTTAAACCACTTACATTTGAAAAAAAAAAAAATTTACTATCTTCCACATCCATTTATAGCTATGTTGTGTAAAGTTCACGAGACAAGTTAGTTCCTGTTACAGTATCACTTATGTTGTTTCCTCAGCAGCCTCTATTTTCTCTCTGTCTTGAAGCTAAAAAGACTTTCTGTCATGTGAAACCAATGTGCTTACAAAGCACTGACACTGGAGTCCCCTTTAAAATTGTTAAATAAACATTTGTTTTACAGAAAACAATAGGTTACTGTCTGTAACCCCGGTGCTCCGAAACATCAAGTGGAGAGATCCACCTATGGGAAGGGCATCCGTACCTGACCTCTGTAGAAGCATCCAATTACACCAAGTCTGGTAATGACAGACAGGCGCACATGTCCAATGCCAGGTAAGGGAACGCCCCTTACCTGAGTGCATAAATGACCTGTGCGCGCTCCTCTTCTTCAGTGAGCAAATTCACTTCTCCTGCAGCAAGAAGGGCAAGTTTAGTGGATTTCTCCACTAGATGTTTCAGAGAACGGGGGTTACACACAGTAACCTATTGTTCTATTGCATCATCTCATGTTCGAGATACACCTATGGGAGAAATGGACAACTCCCCCGTTGCCCAATACACTCACAGTGAGGCCCTGTAAGCCAGGGGATGGTCACCTAGATAGGTGGTGCTTGATGCATCTCATAATGAAGCACCTGGTTACACCATGCATGAGGGTGATAGTGGTATGCAGGCAGAACATGTAGCACATGCTGGTGACATGAGTAAGCGAAGCCTGACAGTCCAAGTTTCAAGATGGAGAAGAGGGACCGGGGTAGCTAGTGCTATCCATGTAGACCCGAAGGGCACGCACAGGACACAGAGCCTTCAACCTCTGAGAGGAGAAGGGAGGGGGATGAAAAGTGGAAAGCTCAATCACCTTACAGATGAATGCTGGGAAGGATTTAGGCATAAAGGCTGGGTTGGGTCTAAAAAAACCTTATCTCCACTTAGAGAGTATTTAGTACACTAGGAATGAACAGAGAGTGCATGTAAATCACTGACACATGTGGCTGAAGCCAGGGCCAGAAGTAAAGCTGTCTTCAAGGACAGAACCTTAGGGGAAGTCTCCCCCAGGGGCTCAAAAGACTGTTGGGACAGAGCCTCCAGCACCATGGAGAAGTCCCACTCTGGAACAGCTCTTCTAGTGACTGGAAGGCCCAACACACACTGCCAAGCTGTTATGTGACTCGCCACCTGAGCCGGAGAATCACTCAGGACTGTGCAAGTGCCCAGTTCGCCCATTTGTGATACAATGGCAACATCTATCAGACAGCTTGGGGGCAACATGTGGGGCTGCCAGGGGATATTGTCTCAAGGAAAGGAACTCATTTGATCCGTTTGATTTTTTAAATATTTTTTTGTATTTTGGAGAACACTGGGGCCAAAGCCTATATTAAATGTGTGGAAGCTGTGCGTAGGAACCCGTGTAGTGACACTGCTTGTGCACATCTCCCTGAATACCCTGCCAATTTGGGGATGCCCTCCACCATAAACTGGGAGGGGGAAAACACATTGGGGAACACTGGGAACAGGGAGGCCACTTAGAACATTGGGTGGGCACCCACTGATGGGGTCAGAGGGAGTGGGGCTAGGGGATTTCTTGGCCTCGGCTGCAGCAAAGGACGTTCTCCCCAAGGCTTGGCAGAAGGGGGATTACCCTGTTGAGTTTGTAGCTTGTTACGAGGTTTCGGTCTGCCGGCATTCTGGAAATGGTGTCCCACAGGGGGATTAGGTGGCTGCACAGGGGGGACCTGGCACGGCTCAGATTTCCTCGGCAGACACAGCTTGAGAGCCTGGTCCTCCTTCTTTTTGACATCACAGCGTTGTTGCATCAAAGCGACAGCGGGACCGAAAAGGGCCCAGCCGGGCTCCACCAGTACTCCTGCAATGCACTGCTTCACGTTATTGGGGAGACCCGATAGATTAAGCCAGAGTGCACGCTTGCCAACCACTGAGAGGGCCATGGAATGCTCGCTCGTCTGTACGGCTTAGCGTCCATTGCACAGGACATGGTCATTAATGGTGACGATCTCCATCCAGTGTGAGGGTGAGGGACACCCTTTCTCCAGTTGCTGCCACATGTCAACCAGGGGCTCAGCCTGGTAAGCTGATAGAAGTGAGGAGACATTGAGGGCCCTGACAGCCAAGGTCGAGGTCTTATAAGAGGCCTGGTAGATGGATGCGGAAAAACTGTCTATTTTGCTGGGGAGAGTGTGTTTGGGCAGGGGGGGGGGTGTTAATGTGTATGACAATGGAGGGCTCAATGGCAGGGGGGTCACCCATGCCGAGAGCCACTTATATCCTTAACCTCGAGGTCTCCCCAGCAGTGTTTCTTGTGCTTCACATGTAGAGAGGACCGGGAGGATATGTCTTCTCGGGCCAGGAGGTGATCCCAGGAGTTCCCATCATAAACATCCCTCTATTGGTCGGTGGAACTTTGCAGGGACGGCCATACAATATTGAGGTGAGTGGCTGCTCTCTCACAAAATTCAAAGAGGATGGACTGAGGTAAGACTGCAGAAACATTAGCCTGGGGCGTTAAAGAAGACGGGATGGCCTCATTGTCCTGTGAACCCTCTAGAAAGCCTGCATCGTTCTCGTTGCCGGAGCCGGGCGGCACAATAATGAAGGAGGGTTTACCTGGTAAGATGCCCTTGAGGAGAGAAGGGTTGCTTTGGTTGGCCCAGGTCAGAGAGGCCGTGCCTCGGCAGGTCCCCGGGAGCACGCCGTCTTCGCTGTTTCCCCCATCAGAGTTGGACTAACCAAAATCTACACTCTGGGTCACGGCCACTTTGAGCCTTTGGTTCCGAAACTTTTTGGGAAGAGCTAGGCAGTGGCTCAAGTTGTGGGGGAAATCAATGGATTCTTCCGCGTGTTTGAGGCGCATGTAGACCAGGCGGAAGGGATGAGAATCCCTAGCTGTAATTAGAGCACCGCACGCAGTCGGGCAGGCACACAACTGGTTATCCCCAGTGGGAGCCGAAGCCAGTTTAGTGTGCACCATGGCAGTGAAGCACAGAGCTCAGCCCGTAAGTCGTGGGCAGGGGGGAAAAGGCTTAAGAGGAGGCAGGCAGCCTAACAAGCAGTGTGAGTGTGGGCAGCTTGCACTGAGTGACACAGCTAACCTGGCTAGTGAGACAAACACATTCAGCGGAGGCTGATCCGATGGATATGTCCAAAAAGTGCATGTCAGCGAACCAGCGAGCTGTGCACACAGAATAAGCTAGAGATTGCATGAAGCGAATGTCAACTGAGGAAGAGGAGTGCACAGATCATTTATGCACTCAGGTAAGGGGCGTGCCCTTACCTGGCATTGGAAATGCGCTCCTGTCTGTCATAGCCAGACATGGTGCAATTGGATGCTTCTACAGAGGTCAGATACGGATTCCCTTCCCATAGGTGGATCTCGAATACGAAATGATGAAAGAGAACCCCTATGACACATTAGAGTCAATTTTATTTTGGATAAAGGAATTAGCAGATAGCATGATGGATGTAGGCTGTTTGGCTCTCAAGCAAAGCACACATGGTTGCATGTGAGGGTGGAAAGCCAGCAGAGAGAAAAATAATTACATAATTATGGAATTAATCATCAAAGAAATACAGATTGACATGTTTTGAATCTGAAAGACAGCTGGAATCTCTCTGTGACTGCTTGATGTTAGTCATAGTGTTTTATTTTTAGGATCATCAGGTTTACTGCAGTAGATCCATTACAGAAGCAGAACCTGAACAAATTCATTTGGCATGATTTCTAAAAGCTGAGTCAGAGAGAGTGAATGGGGGGGGGGGGAATTCAGGATTAAAGTCAGCTCTTCAATAATATAATACCACATTTCTCACAGTTAGAGAACCTAATAGGAAAAAGAAGCTGCAGCCATTGCAGCAAAATGTGCTGCATTGAGTCAGATCCAGAGAAAGAGAGAGTGGATTATTTCAACCATATGAACCATGTGCCTACTGTATGTGTTTGCTCTGGATAATGGATTTTGTTTTTTTTTGTTTGGTATATGGTTTTCTGGTATATCAAACTTTTCCACAACTTTAACTTTTAAATAAAGCATTCCATCAAACAACTGGAATATGAACTGAAACAATATGTTTTAAACCACAGCACTATTGACTTCTCAATTCTGATTGGTCAGAAGATGTTGATTCTTTCTTTTTTTTTTTTTTTTTTTTTTTTTTTTTTTACAGCAGGAGCTCTGACAGTCGTTTCGCCTGCAAGGCAAATCTCAGGATTATATTAATGCGCTTATTCAAATATGTTATAGTATCTAAAGTCACAACTTACACATGGACTAATATGGTGGATTCGCCGTATAAAATGTGTATAACTGTTGATATGGTGAAGATGTTTATGTAACATTTATGGAAGGAGTCTCCAGTGTCAGCACTTTAAAACTCTCTTTTTTTTACGTCGAGACAGACAAAAAAGACGCTGTGAGGGAACGACTATATTTAGCTGCTATATTTGTTACCAAGAACAAATTTGATACCAGGAACCATTGTGTAATAATTTTTTTTATATAATTATTGGCAAATTGCTGGGATATAAAAGGACTAAAACACCATGTCATACCACTGTGCTGTTGATTATTTTCCTATAACAGCATGCCTTGTTGCATTGTACTTCTTACATCTGTTGTATTGTGTGGTGTTGTGTTGTGTAGCACAGCACTGAAAATACACTATATGTTAAAAAAGTATGCGGACCCCTGACCATCACACCCTTATAAGCTTGTTGAACATCGCATTTCAGATTTATTCCCCCTTTACTGTTATAATAACCTCCACTCTTTTCTTCTGGGAAGGCTTTCCCCTAGATTCTGGAGCGTGCCTGTGGAGATTTGTGTTCATTCAGACACAAGAGGAATAGTGAGGTCAGGCACTGGGTGAGGAGGCTCCAGTTCTAGTTCATCCCAAAGGTGTTCATTGAGGTTGAGGTCAGGGCTCTGTCTGTGCAGGACATTCAAGTTCTTTCACTCCAACCTTAACACACCATGTCTTCATAAAGCTCGCTTTGTGCACGTGGTGTTTGGGCCTCTTTGAACCCTGCCTTGTGCCCGATGCTCCCTGGGATAGGCTCCAGGTTCCCCGTGACCCTGAAAAGGAGTAAGCGGTAGAAGATGGATGGATGGATGGATGGATGGATGGACAATGTCATTCTATACAACTGTGTGATTCTAACTGTGTGGCGGAAGAACCGCATATGGGTGTGATGGTCAGGTGTCCACATACTTTTGACCATACCGTGTATCTTTCAGCCTGTAATGCCCAAACACTTCAATACACAGTTTGCATCATGCAAAATTACTGAGAATCTATATCATCTGAAAAAACAATCATTATACTGGAATTGGTCAGAATATATCAGCATAATAAAATATTCATCTTTCCCTCGGGGACAAGCAAGCTTTCATTATGCCTTAGATAAATGGTATTAGCTAATGAGTCAGCAAACAAACAAACAAATCGTTCTGCACTTTATAAAAAGTTGTAGTCCCTCAAGATGCATCATCAGGAATTTCCCCCCTTATCCTCGACATGAAAAGGTATACTTTGGTACCTTTATTTCTTACAGTGGAGGTTAGTAGATATAGTAAGGTCGCCTGTGATTGGCTGTGGACATTAGAAGCCCCTCACGTGGGATTTAAACTCTGACTAATCCGCGCGCTAGAATGTCAGAACTCTTTTGGAGAACGTTTTGGAAACTGACCAATCACAGTGCGTCGGAGTTCTCTTACGCGCACGAGAATATATCAGAACCCCGTTCCGTTTACACCTTAACAAATCAAACCCCAGAACTCATTTAGAGGATGTTTTGAACTCTGACCAATCACAGCGCGTCAGAATTCTTCCACGTGCCTGTAGGGTGTAACGCCCACTGTTTGGAACTTGACACATCAAAACGCGGAACTCTTTAAGGAATGTTTTGAACACTGACCAATCGGAGCGCGTCGGATGCGGCAGTGGGCGTGGTTTGGAACACGCCCACCGCTTTATGTTTCCTTTTGTGCGGAATGATCGCGTGCCGTTGTTTGTCTCCGGTGAGCGCGCGATGCGGAACAGTTAAGAGGCTGAAAACTGATCTTGATCCCGGAGAGCGGACAGCGCGAGCGCGTGCACTTAGCGGTAACACTCATAACGTGCGCGCGCACTGGAGCCGGAACCATGCGCATTAACTTAGAAGGTAAACATAATAATATTTATAATTTACTAATACGATATATAATGACGAATTCACCTTCTTCTGCTTCTTCTTCTTCTTCTTTTATTATTATTATTATTATTGTTGTTGTTGTTATTATTATTATTATTATTATTATTATTATTATTATTTAAACTTATTTTGAAAGGGAAACATATTAATTGTCTATATTATTATTGAACAATAATAAGTATATTTTATATTAAATAATTTTATAACTATAATTATGATAATCAATACAACAATAAAGTATTATTATTATTATTATTATTATTATTATTATTATTGAAGCTTATTCTGAAAGGGAAGCATAATAATTGTTTATATTATTATTTAACAATAATATGTAGTTTTTATAGGCCTATTAAATATTTTTATAACTTTATTATAATAATAATAATCTATACAACAAATAAAATATTATTATTATTATTATTATTGTTGTTGTTGTTGTTGTTGTTGTTGTTGTTATATTTTCATCACTACCAACTCCAACAACAATACTACTACTACTACTATTAATAATAATAATAATGACAATAATAATAATAATAATAATAATAATAATAATAATAATAACAATGGCTGTGCTTACTCAATGATACATCTTATCCTTTTCCAGTTTTAACAACATTCATAGTTTAAGTTATAAAAGCTCTGCATTCAGTATTTATCAGAATGCTGCTTTTTTTTTAACCTTTAAAACACTGTTATAAAGCTTTGAAAGCTTTTGCCCGTGCTGTGTGAGTGTATGAAGTCGTGTCTTGCTCTCCAGCTGCTTAACCACAACATGAACTCAACCATGTGACTCATTTTTATCTTGAACTGGCTCTCAGCTTATCTCAGGCACTTAGACGGATTGCAGGGGGCATCAGAACATTTTCCACCTTTTAATAAGTGTAAATAGCACTTTATTGTGTTGGGAATTGTATCTGCAAATACAAATCTGGATTGAGTTCACTGGGTTGAACTCTGTTTGAGAAATGCAGTGTGGTGAGTCAGGGTCTCGGTGCATGAAGGGTTTACAGCGCAGTGCCTTTTATCATATGATATGACCTAACACATACTGTCAACCCTAGTTAAGCATATAAGCATAGGAGTGGGGATTGACTTCGTGGCATTTTAGCTCCATCAGTGTTTAAATACACTGTTTTAATGTTTGCTTTGTTTCTGTTTTCACGAAAGTATTGGCACAAATGTACCTTGTTGGTCCTCAAAATGGCATCCAGTGACCCCCAGGGGTTCGTGAAGCATAGCCAGGGGTTTTTAAAAAAATGTAAAAGAAATAAATAATTAATAATAATAAAAAATATAATAAAAATAATGTGGTGGAAACACAATCAACCATTACCAGAATGATTATGTTTATAATATGGTTCTTATAGTTATTAGCATATTTGACTGGTCACTTGAATTGAAAGACTTGAATCCATATATCAGTACCTCAAAAACAAGACTATAAATAATGTCAAACGTCAACTTGGGGCTAATTCGTTCTATTGTCGGAAGGTTTGGGAATAAAACGCTCTATGGCTGTAATAAATAGGCAAAATGTTATCGTACGCACAACATTTTACAGTTAAACATGTCCCTGGCTGCCAAACCTTTAAGAACTCCTGCTTTAACGCACTAATTGCATAAGTCTGAACCCAGATTAATTCTGTTTCATGACCTCCAACGATGCTGAGCTGGTTTCTGTTGGCACCTTAAGTTTTCCTCAAACCATGCATGTTTGCTAAACCACATAAAGTATTATTTAACTTGGGTTAATACGATTATGTAATCTTATCATAGCAACACTTACAGTAAGCCTGCACACACACACACACACACACACACACACACACACACACACACTGACTTTACAGATATGCGTAAAAAGAAAGTCTCCCAGTCAGACACATCCTCAGCAGCAGAGGAACAATCCTGATCCAGCCGAGGTCACATGGTGGCTCTGTTTTAGATCAAAGCTTTGCCTGTGTTTGCTTCGTCTCCATCTAGCTGTGATGAGGACAGATGGGCATTTCCTGTGTCCTGTAATCAGATAAGGAGCGATGTGTGCTGTTTAGAGAAGGAGGAAAAACTGCACCACTAAAAGAAATGAGATTCAATGTAAGCAAGCAAGAAGTGCAGAGATAAAGCAGAGGCTTGTTTTCTTTTAGAGCTGAATAACTGAGGCTGTGATAAGAAAAGTGAAAGATTTGATTCATATAGCTAGGTTACAATAGATATGGAACAAACAGATTATTTTATCAAGTCAGAGAATGTATATATATAGTTTTAAATTGTGGACTGTTCAGTGATATCAATGAGTTTGTCTCAGTTCATCTACAGATCCTCCTGGCTGTTGGTCTGGCCGTCTTCTGCTTTGGCCTTGTGCTGGGTTGCATCATTTGTTGGCGCCGCAGGAAATCCCGCTCTTCTGATACTAAAGAGGAGGGGTTTTATCTACAATCCGGCCCTACTGATCATGTGACTGTGACTCTTAGCTCGTCCCCATCAATCAAAATTCTTCCAGTCAAGCAGCAGTATGAAGAGCTGGAGGGTGATGTATTGGACTATCCATCAGAGGCCAGCAGCTTTACGCCATCTGATGACAACCAGAGCAGTTTTCCGCAGGTCGCAACAAGTTTGAAAGGCCCTCAGAAGTCTCGATTCGCCCTACGCCGCCTGAGCACTCCCGCTGTCCCCTGTTCTCCCTTTAAACCGATCGTCCATGGCCGAGCCTCCCTCCCGAGTATCCCTAAACTTAGCCTGGTGTCTAAAACACGCCGTGCTCTGGATCGTCGCTCAACAGTGATTGGAGACAGCTTCCTGGCAGCTACTGACCCTGAGCAAGAGCCATCCAGCCAGCAGGCGGAGCTCTCTCCATCTCAATACAGCGCCAGCCTGAGCTCCAGGCGCAGCTCCTTCACAAACAAGCAGCCTCCTGCAGTTCAGTTCTCCTTGCTGTTCTGTCCAGCAGATGGCACCCTCACCGTCACAATCCTCAGTCTGTTCAGGGGCTCCAGGAGGCTCAGTGGTGCTATGGTGCGTGCCAGCCTGCCACCAGTGTGCCCTGCTGCCTTGCAGGCAGTGCCGTCACGCAGAAACAGCCTGAGCCTAGACCCTCAGACTCAGGCGTTCACTCTGAAGGTCGGATCTGTAGAAGAGCTTCGGACCTGCACTCTCAAACTGGCCGTGTTTGGTAAAGATTTCTCAGGTCTCCGTGAGACACCGCTGGGTGATCTAGAGCTCAACTGTAGTGAGATGGACTGGGAGCCTGATACCACCATCACATACAACCGCCAACTCAATCCTGCTAGGAGGCGAGTAAAAAAGGTACAGAAATATGTTACAAATCTATGAAAGAACTAGTATACATACTTACACAGAAACAAAACATTTTATTGTACCTCAAATGATCAATAGCAGCCAAGAAATATTGCTAATTTTTACTGGAACTACAGTATGAGGCTAATGTATGAGGCTAACAAGTAACACGTTTAGCAGTTTGTCACTTGGTTATGAAAACTTTAATTTAAAATAAGCAAAATATGTATTTGTTTATAAAATAAAATAGAAATCAAAGTGGGAGTATTGGACCCAAAAGTGGAATCCCACAAGTGAATAAATGGACACAGATTGGACAAACAGATCGTGGAAAACTCACCAACACGTCCCATTATTCATTCTGGCTATCATGAGAAAATTGTCTGACTCTTATTCACTACCTAAATAAATACTATCCTTGTTCAGAAAGAAAAAAAAAGAAGCTAAAATCACATCTTGAAGCCTTTTATCCTTCTACTGTATATCATATAATCGCAATCTTTCACACTTTGTCTTGCTTTGTTAATGCTCTCTCATTCTCTCCACTGATTGGCTGATGGCTCCTGCCTGTCACTGTGTAGTTGGACTTCTTTTGTGCCAATAGCTGGGCTCTGATGATGTTTGACACCTCTGAGGCAGTGTATGACATATGCATTATCAAATTTCCCAACAATTCTGACCCGACACACAGCACCAATGCTGAATTACTGTTACAGGATTGTCAGGGTGCCTCACAGCAGCTGAGGAATATTAGATTCTAGAGGAGTTTTTTGTGTACTAACTCAATAATAATAATAATTAAAAAAAGAAAAATCCTACATGCTGTAGGTTTAACAACTCAGCACTGTCTAAGGTTAAAAAATAAACTGGCACAGCTTGCACAATGGGAAATTTAACAACTGGTAACAAATGCTAACTATAGGCTTGCGTTATTTGTTATCTGAGGCAAATTTTAGACACCAAACATTTGGATTGTTTTTAATTTGAGTTAATTTGCATAAGTATAATTGTACTTTTAAATCAAATAGTTGATATTATACACATAAAGCCATTTAATCTATTCAGGCCAAAATAACAATTAAGTAATTCATTCATTCATTTAGTTAATTAGTAATTACAATACTTATAGACGTACGATAAATCTCTAATTTGTACTCCTGGAAAGGACGTTTGTGACTCCATTTACATCAGTGCTGTTTATTATATCACTAATAACTTATATATAATCTAAAGAGGCGACTTGGTAAGTAGACCTGAACCTGAGAACTATGAAGCAATCATCAGTGCATCTTGAAACTGAGATGACTCAGATTAGATTTAGATGTGGAAAAGCTGTGATTGAGCAACACGGCATATCAGATTTGCCTCTGGCCTGTTTGGTGATGTGTCATCAGCTCCATCACGCTTTCTGAGGTCAGTGCTGCGCCCGTGTGTCCCTGGCGGCCCTGCTTCGGCCAGGTGACGCATGTGGATGGAAAATGCAGCACTCTGCTCCTGTAATAATCCATATCACGTTCACTTGCTCTATCGCCGTGAGAATGTGGCTTCGTAATCAGAGCGTAGCTCCCCCTGTGTGTGCGTGTGTGTGCACGCATTTTCCACTCCGCTGCGAGATGGTGATAGGGATTAGTGCTGAGTGACTGGAGTGGCGCAACACCCACGCTTTGTCCTCCGTGGAGAAGGAAAACCGTGCCAGAGGGCATTACTGAGAGAGGGAGAGAGATGGAGTGAGATAGAAAAAAGTGTGAGAGAGTGTGAAAGAGAAAACCGGACTAAGATTAAATCATTATTGTGGTAATGTTGTTCATTAGCGATCACATGTTTGGTGTCCAGAGTTTCCTTCCAGGCTAATGTAGTTTAAAAGTATTATACTACAGCTTTGTGTAATCCTCAGTCTGATTGGTCAGAAGGTGTTGATTCATTTTCCATAACAGCAGCTCTGACAATTGTTTCGGCTCTAATTCAAATCGCAGTCTTAATATTTCTTGTTGTTTAACAAAGAAAAACGTATAGTTGTTGATATGGTGACGTACTCTGTAAGGAGATGTTTAACATTTATGTAAGGAGTCTCCAGTGCCAGCGCTTTGTATCCAGTAAGTTTCCGACATGGGAAGGTCTTCACGACAGAGGAAGGTGTACGTTCGGGTTTGTTACGAACGTGACAAGCTGTGTCATGGTGAGCGAACGACTGATAAGCTGCTATAATATAAGTTTTAACTTGTCTTGTGTGCGTTCCACAACATTAAATTTGACCATAAATTGTTAAAAAAAAAAAAAAGACACAACATATTAATTAATAAGTAAGAGGAAAATGATGTACTGTCGGGGGAAATAAGTACTGGACGCGTCAACATTTTTTTCAGTAAATATATTTCGAATGAGGCTATTCACGTAAAACTTATTTACGGACTTTAATGTTTGGATTTCTTTATATTTGCGGATTTCTTGAGTTAATACTGATGTCTAGTGAAAATTTCATGTGAATAGCCTCATTGGAAATATATCGACGCGTTCGATACTTATTTCCCCCACTGTATACCAAGTTTCTTTTTAAACCATGCTGTTAAAGTTCCAAAGTACTGTAATATAATTTCCAAGTAACACAGACATCAGAAAGCTGTTATGGGAAAAATTTTATTCTTTCAGAAGTCATACTGTAAATAATTTCTTACAGATCTAATCCCATCCAAGTAGGGCTTCCACAAGCGGTGCCTAGATTCAGCAGGTTTTAGGAACAAGCGTGCAGTCTAACTCATTCATTTCTCATAGTGATTTATTCAGGAGATTTTTTTTTAATGCACTTTGGAAATGAAGTAGGTTTAAAACTGACGTGATTTATTACACCCAAGCTTATCATCATCGTCATCATCAAAAAAAAAAAAAAAAAATATATATATATATATATATATATATATATATATATATATATATATATATATATATATATATGCCTATTTAAATTTCTCTTCCAAGCTAAAGTCAGCAGTGTTAAATCAACTCCTACAGCATTTATTTATTACGGTTTGTTTTCCACCTACTCTTGATAAATTCTGCTCCGAATTAACACTGTAGGAGGAAATTTATTTCTTAATTTTATGTTTTAGCTGCAGAGAAATCAGACTCGGTGACATTTGTGAGAGACATGTTCGTTATAAGAACAGATGTTTGCTACATGGAGTTGAAGCACACACACACCTGATACAGCAACCACTGGGGTGACATCATCCTCAGCAGGCATGCGTGTGTGTGTGTGTGTGTGCGTGTGTGCGTGTGTGTGCTGAGTAATAAAAGATAAACTCCAACAGTTTGCCTACTGATCATCCCACTACACCAACAGCTCAATACATGCAAATGAACTGAACCATTATGTATATATCTTAAGATTTGTGTAAAATACTAAGGTGGTAGGAAATTAAATGAAATATCGCAGGCTGTAAGTTCACCTGTTGTCCACAGAATAAAATATCAATCCATTTTTAAAAACGATTTTTAACGATTTATTCTATAATGAGTCAAAACTTGACTTTTGTGGAGGACGTCAGTAAGACTGTATCTCATTAAACTATTTGTACAACTCATTTAAAAGCTACAATAAGTTAATTAGCCCTTATATAGTAAGATCTGTAGCGCTAATAGAGATTACACTGTAATAAACTCAATGTGTTGATATTCTGTATATGTGACTGGGAGTGTGTGAGTTACTGTTTAAGGGATGAAACGCTCGGGTCGTGCTGTAACAAGAAAATAATCCATGAATCAGTTACTGCGACCTGCCCAAAGTTGAGTATTTTCCTACAACAGCATGTCCTGAGGTGCTTTATTCTTCTTGTACCACAGTGTGCCGATGATTATGATTTTGAATGGATTAAATGGATTGACCCTTCACATTTATATCTGTTTATAGTTACATTTAATGTTGTACAGCATTGTGTTTCATTCACCAGCCTCTAGGGGGAAAAAAAAAAAGCGCTGACACTGGAGACTCCTTCCATAAATGTTAAATAAACTTCTCCTTACAGAAAACTTTGCTCATCAAGTATTATACATTTGTATTTATTAAACATCAACACCTGTTTCGAAACGTGTTTATTATTAGATTTGGATTACGGTACGTGGAGCTTCTGCCACAGGAACGATAACGTATTAGAGCGAATGTGTTAATATGAACCTGTGATTTGCTTTGCAGCTGGAACTGCTCTCAGAGCTGTTTTCTGTGATCGAAAATTAATTAACACCTTCTAACGAAAATACGTTGTGAGAATTCAGGAGCACTGTGGTATAAGTACAGTACAAATGAATCGTGTATGCTTTCAGAGCCACAGTACCCAGGACTCTTTGGGATCAATGAGGACATCGGTGTGCATTTCAAAGCCTTTGGGTCAACTTTTTGTCCTGCTTCAGTACCAGACTCAGGCCCATCGGATCAAAGTGATGGTGCGCAAAGCTGAGAACCTGGCCAAGCTAACACGAATGCCTGGAGCTGCAGGTATGCTAGCATTATATACTGTATAACATACATTGTTTTTTACCAGACGCTGCTATGAGTCCAGACTAAACACAGAACTTTTATAATGTTTCTCAGATCCAGTGACATGAAAAGACGACAGGACATTAGCCTTCTTAATTAAAAAAGTGATTCAATTAACTAATTACATACATTAGTGTGGTAAATGTGATAAAACCAGGGCTGCAACAAAGTCAATTATGTTTAGTACTTGATCTGTTTTTTCTCAATCTGAAAAATCTCAATCAATGCCAATACAAAGTTGTTGTTGTTGTTGTTGTTTTTTTTTTAAATGACAGGCCCTTTTGTTTCTGTTCAACTGCTACAGATCACTACGTTGTCATCAACATGCGACAGGGTGGGAAAGTGATCAGTACTAAAGAGACAAAGGGAGCGAGTGGATCTAACGCGGTGTGGAACGCACCTTTCCTGTTCGATTTACCTCCCGGTGACATCATCAGACTTCCACTGGTCCTGGAGTTCATCGTCATGCAGGTAATCATTAGATATCAGATCTTTATAATACCAGTTCATTAGTTTAAATAATGATTTAAATATATTTTCAACATACCACAGTTATTTTACTAACTGAATACTCTTTTTCTTTCTCACTTATTTCTTGTTCCAACGACGATATCTATTTTAGTCAAAATGTGAAGATACAGTATCTAGACACAAATTCTCTCTTTATAAGTAAAACATTATGTACTGCTAATGCTATCTGGTTAGTCTATTTAAACCTATAATAAGTGTCTAGACCGAATTTTTGTCAAGAAATACAGTGAGGGAAATAAGTATTGGACGCGTCAACATTTGTTTCAGTAAATATGGTTAGGGTTAGGGTTAGGGTTAGTGGCCGGTTGATGACAGAGTGATGTTGCTTCCACTTGTGGATAATGGCCCCAATGGTGCTTACTGGAGGATTGAAATACATCTGTATCCGATTCCATCAATATGTTTTGCAATAAGGCTGTGAAGGTCTTGGGAGAGCGCTTTGCTTTTACCCATCATGAGATGTTTCTTATGTGACACCTTGGTAACGAAAAGCCTTTTTATAGACCATCAATTTACTAACCCAGCTAATATTAATTTGCACAGATAGAGTGTGTAATAACTTATGAATTTCAGATAGTTCCTTGCCTTACCTTGCCTTGGAGAACTGCTTTTTCTTAGCGTGTTCAATACTTTTCTTCCCGTGTCATTCCACTTTATTACACATAACTTTATTTATGGTCTTTAATGTTGTGAATTCTTTACATTTGCGGATTTCTTGAGTTAATACCGATGTCTGGTGAGAATTTCATGTGAATAACCTCATTGGAAATATATTTATAATGCGTCCAATACTTATTTCCCCCGCTGTATTACGTAAAGTTTTAAATCCCTCACGTTCACATTTTTTTTTTTTTTAACAAACATGACTAGCCAGTATCTTCAATGACATAAAAATATTATTTAACACCACAGCTCTGTTGAATTCTCAATTCTGATTGGTCAGAATGTGCTGATTAATTTCCTATAGCTGAAACACAAATCAGGTTTATATTGGAGTGCTCATTGTAATAATTTCTATAGTAACTTACTCAAGGATTTCTATAGAGGATGCTCTTCATAATCTAAGACTAATAATACATTTTTAAAGTGTTATTTAACAAAAAATGCGTATTTTTAATTTTTTTTTTAATTTAGTGAAGATTTATGTCAGGTGACGTTTATTTAACGTTTATTGAAGGAGTCTCCAGTGTTAGGACTTTGTAACAGTTAAAGGTAAAGATGTAACTTTAAGTTTTCTGACAGTGAAAAAAATCTTTTAGACAGATGACAACAGTACATGTAACTTTAAATAGATTTTTTTCAAAATAAGACATCATTCTTTAAGACATAAAATGCTAATCACTGGAAAAGTGCAGTTGTATAAGAGGAATAAAGCACTCCAATGGCATCACACCACAGAATTGTTTTCTGTTTAAAGACTGATTTACTGTATGTATTTGATCAAATTCAGTCTGTCTCTGAATAAAATCTCCACTCTCACCATCGGTGCATTTCTGCAGGGACGACTGTACACGAAAAGCAGCGTGCTTGGCCGCGTTCTGATTGGCTCTGAAGGACCGGAGGTGGGGCAACAGCACTGGAAGGAGATGTGCAGCCGAGGTCAGGTGGAAACAGCGCGCTGGCACACACTCCAGTCAGATACGCCCTAAGGCTGGCTCTAAATACGGACATGTCTCCTAAACAGTGGGGTTTCTCACTAATCTCCAGCAGCAGCATTTTATTGGGACTGAGACAGTGATAAAGTATTTATTTATTATTGTGATTACAGTATTTATTAATGCAAAAGTGTTGCAAATTATTTTATTTTTGCTATGGAGTGCCAGAGTAACACTGTTCAATCCAGTTTCATTTGATTTGTGTAGCAGCTTTACAGAAATGAAAGGTCTAGACACGTAAAGCAATTGTGGTTATCTAGGTAAATAATGTTGAGTTTTATTATGGATAACTTACCAGATGAATATGAAATATGATATTGATATGGGACATTATATATATATATATATATATATATATATATATATATATATATATATATATATATATATATGAGATGGGATTTTTTTTTTCAGACTGAGGTAACTGGAATCGATCAATTACTGGGTTTTTTTTTGGCGAACATATGAAATATGCTTGCTGTTCAAATGGAGAACACTGTTGCTAGGCAACATGAAAATATGGGCAACAAGCTTGCTAATGACTGAGGCTAAACGCTTAACTAGCTAGCCTATACCCATTAAGTCTTTGATAAGGACAACGTAAAAGCACAGTGACATTGAAAACAAGACCAAATGGTTAGAAATATCAACATTTTTCTCAGAACTGACACAGAAAAGAGTCACGGTTACCAAAATTACCCCATAAATACACCTAACGTAGCTAAAATCAACTGCTACGTAAGGTTCCATCATATTGAGAAATGTCAACAATGCATCGCAACCAGTAAACGGGGAGCTATCAGAAATTTTAGACTTCTTATGTAGGGAATAGCACAAGAGTAGTTCGCTCACGTGGAGTCTTTACGTTAACTTGCGTTTGTATTGTCATGTGACACCAGTGAACGCTTTCCGTTACCGTCTTCATTCATTTTAATGCCAGTTAACATGCGTAACATCTTCTTCGAGTAACATAATCTTGTGTTATAACACTTTCCAGGTGGACTTACAGTACGTTAGAAGTTCATAACAGCTGACGGTGTAACTCAGTGAACTCCGGTTACGCCAGATTCACATATTCTGTTTTTTCATGCCTGAGAGTTTAAGTATTTTTACTCTTCCAAAGACGTTTATGAGAAACTACAATAATGTTGTTCTATCGGGACGCTGAACAAACAGCGCACGCGTCTTTTTTTCTGGTTATCCACGAGTATCGGTACCGTATAAACACTCTGCGTTTCCACTACAACTGCCACAATCATGACACCTCTGTAGACTATGGTTTAAAATAAAGTATGTGAAAAGTGTGATTGTGTGATTTACTGTACGTGAGGCTTTTGCTCCACCTGTGCATGCGAACGAGGAAAAGAAAGAGGTGTAAAACAGGTGAGGTCTGTACATTTAGTACGTTTCTGCAACAACGATTGAATTCTCAAATTCTCAGAAGGAAGGTGATGCTTAATTTTCTATAACAACACTGTTGACAGTAGTTCCAGCTACTACAGAGTTTCTACAGTAACGATGTACACATGGACTTGTGTTGTTTTTAACAAAAGAAAACATGCCTAATTATTGATGTGGTGAAGTTTTCCGTACGGAGATGTTTGTTGAACACGCATGGAAGGAGTCTTCCATGTCAGCGCTTTGTAACAGTCAGTTTTCCTCCATGGGAAAGTCTTCAGAACAGAGTTTGCGTTTTTGTTTATTGGTTTTTTTTTTTTTTTTGGCTTATTAATTTGATGAGAGAGAAGAAAGAGAGGCTGGTGAGGGAATGAATGTTTACAGCTGCTATAACACAAGTGAGAACTTGTTTCACGACTTTATACAGAATGTAACCATAAACGTATAAAAGTAACACTTGTCATTTGTTAATAAGTTTTTTAAAAAATCGATTATTGGCAAGTTGCTGTGGTAAAAAAGGAATAAAACACGCTGTTATAAAAAAAATGAATAAAAAAAAAAAGTGCGGCGGTAACAGTAACTCAGTAAATCCTACATTCAATTCAATTTCAGTTCAGTTTGATTTGTGTAGCACTTTTTACAGTGGACGTTGTCTCAAAGCAGCTTTACAGAAACATATAAACACAGGATACAGATTTTAATTGTGTGAATTTATCCCAATTGAGCGAGCCGGTGGTGGCGCTGGTGAGGAAAAACTCCCTAAGATGATGAACAGTGATTTTTGTTCCTTACCTAATAGTCAGTTTGGAGTAAAACGCGACATATGACATGCATCATAATACATTTTCATCAGTGGGTCCGATGTGAATTGGCCTTATTGGCCTAGATATCCCTAGATAGTGGCCTAGATATCCCAGTTGATTTTGCGCAATACCAGGAGATTATGAGCAATAAAAGAAAAGAAAACAAAAATGAATAGTGCTGTGATGTAGCACTATATGACCACTGTATAAATAAACAAACTAATGATTTCTGTCACCACATTAGTATCTGAACTTCAGATCTCACAATATCAAAAAGCGCATCCGTTATTTCCCTTAGTTCATATTATCGCCGTCTTCTGTGATCATTTATTTCTACGACACAGGCGAACTCTGGAAGAACAACAATCGTATTAGCGAGCTTTATTAGGATGAAGATAATGTCGATCATCTAGGCTTTTGTTCCTAACATCATTTCTGTCCATATCACAACATGACACCATGATGATGATGTAAGACCCTGCCCTGATGACACTGAATTAATAGAGTCTGTTCTTTCTTTGCATAAGTTTTTTATTTTTATTTTATTTTAACAAGTTGTCATACTATGTAATCTCCTTTTTTTTTTTTTTTTAACCCAAGTGTCTCCCCAAGATGGACTTTTTTTAATCCCCAAACTGACTGAACTTTAGCAACCAACGTTATTTATAAACCTGAAGGACGAGGTCAGCTGGAAAAGGAAGTCATGTGTAATGAGGGAGTAATTCAATACAGTTCATCTCACAGTGTAATGAACTTATTAAGATTAAGAATGGCAGATTGGGCATGTTGGTGACTCATCATGGGCTGGTTTGGTGTATTAGGCTGGGTTTACTGAAATTTTGCAGACAAAAGCAGAAGTTTGCATACTCTTAGGACACAATAAAGAAGACAGACACTGAATATATGGCAAAAAAAAAAAATCTTTAAAATGTTCAGTTTCACAGGGTTTTTACTATCAGAATTAACAACAACAACAACAAAAAAGGTCAAATAATGTGTATAATAAGATAAAAACACCCAAATGACATCAGTTCCAAAGCCAACCTTTTCATAATGCGATGTAAATATTGCTGAATAAGTCGTAAAAGAAGTCTTTCCCAACCTCTGAACAGCCTTTGCTTCTTTTGGAATTGTAAAATTTGTAAAATGGAGGTCCATATACATTTTTTCATTCAAAAACCAAAAGGTAAGCGATTACAAACGTCATCAGCCTCGTAAATGTACATAAGACGTAAAGAAAGGGCTCGGATAGGCCTAGTAAATTATTTAAATTATATTAAACTGCAGCCCAATATCAAAATAATGTATATATATATTATATGAAAAAGCCATTATGCCATACATTGATATTATGAGTTTCAGCGGTTTTGAAATGGAAACCGTATATACTGTAATTATAAAACAATGAGAGAAACAGGATTCCGCCTACGGCAATAAACACAGCTAGTATCCACATTTTTCTAAAATAAAATAGTGATTTTCCTTTAAAAAAAAAAACCCCACAAAACGAAACACTATGAAGTAAGTCAGTAGTCTAAATGGCAAGGACGACAGTATGTACCTGTCAGGATGCTACATGTGTATATACACGTTCTATGCTGTGTATATTCCGGGTTCATTTTTTTTTACGTCACATACGAATAACTAATAGGGTTTAATAACAAATTATAACTTCGACACTACAAAACCTGAAGCATGCAATGGAAGCATCTTATTTTGGTCTAACGTTTTTGACTTGACTTCTAATGCACTACTAAGTTAAAATATATTGAGCCCTGCAGATTGTCGGGTCATGAAGATCAACATTGTGATTATACATTACACAGGAGACATACTGAGTGAACTCTGTTATTTTTGTGTGTAATTTGCGTGAACTGTTGTACTGAGTCACTGAAATGTCCTGCTAGACATTTCTCTATCGATTCAGCGCAGAACAGAGGGACTCGGTGACTCAACTTCTTACTAGGCAATCACTCCATACTGACTTTTCCTAACCCCGATAGTGAATAATCAGGTTGTTTGTTCATTTGAATTAGATGTCCTTTTACGTTTCGGCTGTACGGTGCACAAAATGACATTTTTAAATGCTATCCTCTTTTGTTCTGTTCAGGTCAAAATGAATCATTTGAAAAGCGAAACGCAACGATTATCGTAACAAGAAATAAATGCTTGATAAATAATGGTTACAAATCGGTTTAGCCCCTGAGCCAAGCAAAAAATAGTTTATCTAATGTATTATCCATCCATCTTCTATAGCGCTTATAATTCCTTCAGGGTCACGGGGGAACCTGGAGCCTATCCCAGGGAGCATCGGGCACAAGGCGGGGTACACCCTGGACAGGGTGCCAATCCATCGCAGGGCACACTCACATACACACTCACACACCCATTCATACACTACGGACACTTTGGACACGCCAATCAGCCTACCATGCATGTCTTTGGACTGGGGGAGGAAACCGGAGTACCCGGAGGAGCACGGGGAGAACATGCAAACTCCGCACACACAGGGCCACGGTGGGAATCGAACCCCGGACCCTTTAGGTGTGAGTCGAACTAGTCTCATTTCCTCCATCTCTTATTTACAGTTCCACTGACACACATACACACCATCAGGCTTTTCTTTCATAATAATATACATTTTATTATATATTGTATTGATATTAAAGCTAAAGAGATGCTTAGGGGCATCATAAAAAAAAAAACCCAGAACAGAATAGTAATGTAATATTTTATTACAAGCTACACCACAGTGTTTTTGAATTCTAGGATCTGATTATTCAGAATGTGTTGATTAATTTTCTATAACAGCAGCTCTGACAGTGAAATCAGAGGTTTAAATGTGTGTGTAAGTATAAATTCGTACAAATATGACGCTCATTGATAAATGAATAAGTCAGTGTTAGCAAATTGTTGCAGTAGAAGAGTAATAAAACACTCTGGGTCATGCTATTACAGGAAAATAATCAACTTTGATGTGAAAGCAGTAACTATGACGTCTGGTGTCATCACACCACACCGTCACTGATGATTTTCCTATAACAGCACACACACGAGTGTTATATACTACTGCAAAATGACCTTGATATATCTCATCCATTCTGGCTCTAGAAAACAATAGTAGTAGTCATTGTACAAAAAAATGTAGTCTGTTACACCTGTAGGTAAATGCGTCGCCCCATCAGACCTTCTACAAGCAGTGAATAAGATCTTCCAGTGGATAGTAGCAGACGCTTGTACTTACAGTAGATGTACAATATGAGTATATATGATGGTATATCCAGTATATATTTTAAAACATGTATTCATTTCTGGAAGATTCCTTTAAAATGAGTAGGCCCTGACATCATGAACATTCCAGCTTAATCCCTATAGTTACACCATGAACATGTGGTCTATATAAGTTTTCCCTGTCTTCATCCACCCAAGATAATACATTTACCCCATGTATGATGAGTGTCTGAGCTTCTAGTTGGTTTTGTACTTTCCCTGCACGGTGTGTGACTCCTGATGACTCACTTTCCCTATCAGTTCAACCTTCAGTGCCTATGATATACTCAACACCCTGACATTTACTCTCTGCCCACTCTCTCCCATAATCCCCCCCCCATCCCCCCACCCCACCCCACCCAGCCCCCACACTCTCTCTTGGTGACTCATGCTGTCTTCCCCGATCTCCACGACTCCTCCGCAGAAGACTGTAGACATCGTTGCGATTTTTCCAACCTCTGTCATTTCCCATCTAGCCTTCACAGAAGATTCACAAACACGTCTCATCCTTCAATCTAATTCGTTTCAAATCAATTTTATTTGTATGGCACGTTGAACGATATACACTGTCACGAAGCAGCTTTAAAGAAATCCGGCTGTAGTTTTAAATCATTAATGAGCAAGACAGGGGTGACAGTGGTGAGGAAAAACTCCCTGAGAGACAATGTGATGAAGAAACCAAGGGAGGAACCAGACTAAAAGGAGAACCCATCCTCTTCTGAGTGTACTATAAGTACTAAGTGTGTTGAAAGGGTGTTCAATATGAGCAGATGTCCTCATACTGTTACTGACCTGTTGCCAATTAACCCATCCATCCATCCATCTTCTATAGCGCTTATCCTTCCTTCAGGGTCACGGGGAACCTGGAGCCTATCCCAGGGAGCATCGGGCACAAGGCGGGGTACACCCTGGACAGGGTGCCAATCCATCGCAGGGCACAATCACACACACACTCACACACCCATTGTGTGGGAGGGAGGGAGGAGTTTCCGGGAGGAAACCGGAGTGGGGGGGGGACTGGGGGAGGAAACCCCCACAGCACGGGGAGAACATGCAAACTCCACACACACAGGGCCACGGTGGGAATCGAACCCCCGACCCTGGAGGTGTGCCCCACCGTGCGCCCTCCAATTAACCCAATTAGTTGCACAATGTTCCTCCGGCTGTTTCTTTTTAGTAACACTTACTTTTCCAGCCATTTCTTTCCCCCGTCCCAACTTTTCTGAGACGTGTTGCGGCCATCGGATTCGAAACGACCTCCTTATTTTTTCCTTAAAATGATGGTATATTTCTTCAGTTTAAACAATTGATATGTTTTCTATGTTCTATTGTGAATGACATACGGCTTTATGAGATCATTGCATTCTGTTTTTTATTGACATTTCACACAGCGTCTCGACTTTTTTTGGAATTGGGGTTGCAAACTTGGCGATCTCTAGCGCAACTTTGCAAAAACAAAACCTTGCTAACATAAATAACATACAGCACTACAATTTAGCAAACTCTGCATGCTAGTCGGTTTAATACCCTCGGTCCTGAAGACTTTCCTGTGGTGGAAAACCTGCTGACTGTTACAGAGCGCTCCTTTCATAAATGTTACAGTAAATAATGTCTCCTTAGATAAAGCATTACCACAATCAACCATTTTTCTTTGTTAAATGAAAACACTTTTATTTATTTATTTGTTTGTTTATTTATTTGTTTATTTTACCGTAGAGCTTCTTCCATACGGCTTTCCGATAGCGTATTAGAACAAGTGTATCGACATAAACCTGTGATTTGAATTACAGGTGGAACTACTGTCAGAGCCACAGTTACTGAAACTTTATGCACACCTTCTGACCAATCAGAATCAAGAATTCAGCAGCACTGTTAAGAGATGCTGCTAGAAACACCTTCTGACCAATCAGAATCAAGAATTCAGCAGGAACTGTTAAGAGATGCTGCTAGAAACACCTTCTGACCAATCAGAATCAAGAATTCAGCAGCACTGTTAAGAGATGCTGCTAGAAACACCTTCTGACCAATCAGAATCAAGAATTCAGCAGGAACTGTTAAGAGATGCTGCTAGAAACACCTTCTGACCAATCAGAATCAAGAATTCAGCAGCACTGTTAAGAGATGCTGCTAGAAACACCTTCTGACCAATCAGAATCAAGAATTCAGCAGCACTGTTAAGAGATGCTGCTAGAAACACCTTCTGACCAATCAAAATCAAGAATTCAGCAGGAACTGTTAAGAGATGCTGCTAGAAACACCTTCTGACCAATCAGAATCAAGAATTCAGCAGCACTGTTAAGAGATGCTGCTAGAAACACCTTCTGACCAATCAGAATCAAGAATTCAGCAGGAACTGTTAAGAGATGCTGCTAGAAACACCTTCTGACCAATCAGAATCAAGAATTCAGCAGGAACTGTTAAGAGATGCTGCTAGAAACACCTTCTGACCAATCAGAATCAAGAATTCAGCAGCACTGTTAAGAGATGCTGCTAGAAACACCTTCTGACCAATCAGAATCAAGAATTCAGCAGCACTGTTAAGAGATGCTGCTAGAAACACCTTCTGACCAATCAGAATCAAGAATTCAGCAGGAACTGTTAAGAGATGCTGCTAGAAACACCTTCTGACCAATCCGAATCAAGAATTCAGCAGGAACTGTTAAGAGATGCTGCTAGAAACACCTTCTGACCAATCAGAATCAAGAATTCAGCAGGAACTGTTAAGAGATGCTGCTAGAAACACCTTCTGACCAATCAGAATCAAGAATTCAGCAGGAACTGTTAAGAGATGCTGCTAGAAACACCTTCTGACCAATCCGAATCAAGAATTCAGCAGGAACTGTTAAGAGATGCTGCTAGAAACACCTTCTGACCAATCAGAATCAAGAATTCAGCAGCACTGTTAAGAGATGCTGCTAGAAACACCTTCTGACCAATCAGAATCAAGAATTCAGCAGGAACTGTTAAGAGATGCTGCTAGAAATACCTTCTGACCAATCAGAATCAAGAATTCAGCAGGAACTGTTAAGAGATGCTGCTAGAAACACCTTCTGACCAATCAGAATCAAGAATTCAGCAGGAACTGTTAAAAGATGCTGCTCGAAACAGCCCTGCTCATGAAAGCATCCAAAACCCACTGAAGTTAAAAGAGAAGCTCATGATATCCTCTGAAATCCAGACTAAAAAAACATCTAGTTCATATCTGTATCCAAATACAAAATCTACACTTACGATGCCTTCACGTGGCATGTTATTGCCTTCAGAGATAAGATCTAGTTGTTAAGAATCCCATTTCAACATGACGATTCATCAACCTTTTAATCTCTACTGTCACTCATTATCCAGCAAGCTTTCCTGCACCACACGTAAATGCCAAAACGTGCGTCATGGGTGAGAAAGCAGGCAGAGCTGTTTGTAATGGCCTGTCTGATATGCTGTAATGGATGGCCATTAGGACAGAAACACACATCAGCTCTCTGGTGTATTTGACTCGTGCACAGGGAGATGGCTTTCTTGTTCGGATGTAATAATGGAGACTACGTGACTCACACATTCAGCCAGTGGATGCACATTACAACGCATTACACAGCCTAACGCATAACGTTTTCTTATGAACATTACTACAAAGGTGGTCAGCATTCAAAGCATCTTAAATCACCTATTACATGTGGTTCTTGTTCTTGATTCTGTTGTTGTTGTTTTTTTGCGTCTTCTAGCACAGCAATTTCAGTCTGCTAAATACAAGATACTGAAGATGAATGAAGGAAGGTGGTAAATGCATCATAGGGTGCCATGACATATCCAATACAATCCTTTGGGACACACAGGACCCCAGTCTCATTGCACACCTCTACACTTGGTCAGGTGTAATGATTTAGACATGTACTTTGCTCAATGCTAATCTGGTGGCTAGTATTTCTGGTGCACAGCTAAGAAAACTTTAGAGAAGGTATCTTGGCTGATCAGCTACATATGAATACATCACTAAAGTAAATGAAGTAGAACGTTACAGTGCAGCGCTGGGAGATCTTCTTCTCATCTAACCACTGCTTTAAATCATAGTTGAATCTCAGCCATTTCATTTTTGTAATGGCCCACGCTTCCATTAATAAGTCCGGTACTCGGCTCAACCTGCTGGACAAGCAAATCCACAAATATCTTCCACACTGACTGCGTGTCTGATCAGAAATGCTATTCTTATTTGAATTATGCACTGCTATTTCCTGTGAGACAAACGACCACCTATTTAAACAACAACAACAAAAAAACCTCTACATCTCATTGTTTTGTATGTAAGTGCGATGTAAAAAATGAGAGTAAAGTGCTAAATTAATATTTTTTTAATGCACTTATATATTATATTATATTTACAGTATACTGCATTTGTTTAATATACTAAGAACTGTGTTTTAGTACATTTATAATATACTCAAAGTACAATAATTAATGTCAACGTATATATATATATACACAACAATCAGCCATAACATTAAAACCACCTGCCTAATATTGTGTAGGTCCTCCTTGTGCCGTGAAAACAGCTCTGACCCGCCGAGGCATGGCCTACACAAGACCTCTGAAGGTGTGTGTGATATCTGGCACCAAGACCAAGAAGTAGCAGATACTTTAAATCCTGAATCGGACTTGTTTGTCCACCAAACCATTGACAGGTGACGTGAATAACACTGATTATCTCATTATAGTGGTACCTGTGAAGGAGTGGGATATTTTAGACAGCAAGTGAACAGTCAGTTCTTGAAGTTGATGTGTTGGAAACAGGTAAAATGGGCAAGCGTAAGGATATGAGTGACTTTGACAAGAGCCAGATTGTGATGGTTAGACGACTGGGTCAGAGCATCTTCCAAACCGGCAGGTATTGTGGGGTGTTCCCGGTATGCAGTGGTTAGTACCGATCAAAAGTGGTCCAAGGAAGGACAAGCGGTGAACCATCGACAGGGTCATGGGTGTACAAGGCTCACTGATGCATGTGGGGAGCGAAGGCTAACCCGTCTGGTCCGATCCCACACAAATTGCCTTGGTCCTTGACTCACTGGGTCAGAGCTGTTTTGGGAGCACAAGGGGGACCTACACGATATTAGGCAGTTGGGTTTTTAATGTTCTAGCTGATCTGTGTACATATTCCTAATACACACTAGTACACTTAGCTAATGTTTTGGTAATGTTTTACTGAAGAAGGAACTTAAATCAGTGTGTGGTTTCAGGTCTTTATTCTACTTTCATTTTCATACTTTAAGAGTTTATATATTTCTACATTAACTTGAAGAATTTGCAGCTGTACTTCAACTTTCACCAGAGGATTTATTTCGATTTGTTTACTAAAGAATTTAGGTACCACAAGAGTAGACTGGATGACTCGTAATGTAGTGCGCAGTGCCCTCTTGTGGTCAGATGTAGTAACACATCCAGATTTCTACTTCTATATCTAAATCAGTTCCTCCTCCAGCTGGCCAAAATCACACTTTGTCTGTTATTACACACTGTCTCAAACTACAAAGGGTACAGATTGCCAGTTGATTGCTAATATTTCTTACAAGTTTTGTTGAAAAATGACTAATGCAAATAAGGCTTTGTCTAATTAAATATTCATACATTTGCATACTTAATAAAAGCAAAAAATCTAGTCTTTGGATGATGTTAGAATTAAAATGTTTATTTCACTTGGAAGAGAAAGACATTTACAGATCACTTTGTTGGATTTATTTTGTTGTTGTTGTTTTGTTTTTTTGATTTTTTTTTTTTTTTTTTTTTTTTAAACCAAGAAGACACAAGGGGCTGTTATCATTTTTTTAAAAGTATGTAAATCACAATCCAACAATCACCAACATTTTGGGAAATTCCTCTGTAATACTGTTGTGATTAGGTAGAGGAATGAACTCATGCATTCAGGTTATTTAGATCCATGGATTTTTCTTTCTGGATATTGAAAAAAAAAAAACCCTGATTTTTGAGGTAAATGGTTTTAAAAATGCAATGTGATTTCCACTCTAGCAAGTGCGGTTTATAAGGGTTACAAAGGAAATCGCCACGTATATCATAATGACACAAACGTTGACATACATCAGGAAATAACTTTTCAGGAATAGTATATGACATGAAGTGATTGTGAAGTGGGCGGAGCTTAAAAGCCTTCATCAAAGGTGCTCAGTTTCAGATAATGTGCTGGACACATTTTCATGTGTTTTTAATTATATGTGTGATTTTTACACACGATTAACTTATTTCACAGTTTGGACACGTGATTATTATGTATATTAACATACATCGCATTATGTTTCAGGGCACGGAAATTCTTTCAGATTTACAATGAGTACATGGATCAAGTAAAATAAAAGTAATATGTTTGTGCGTTATTGTTGTTGTTGTTTTTTTTGGGGGGGGGGGGGAGTTGCATGAAAATATAATTCTGAAAGAGTACAAGTGTTTATTTGACAACTCAGGTCAATATGTAACTCCTCTAAAATGATTTAAAGTATAGTAACTACTGCTTAAATGTTTGCTAATAACAAATAAGATGAACTGTGGTCAGTTACTGTAGAATGATCTAAACAAGGTGATGATAAACAGCTCCTAATACCCTGTATAGACTTCTTTAATGCTGCTCATAGCTAAAGGACAGGAAATGAATGTGTACAGCTGTTTATACTCGCTTGACACAAGCCAGATGTTTTATTAGATTTTATTAAGATTTGAGTGACAGCTGGGGGGGTGTTTAATTTTGAGCAGTAGCTCCTGTCTGCAGGTATTTCTCAATCATGATGAAATATGCTCCATTTCATTTTCCTAGTGTTTTCAACTCTGTTTTTGAGGAAAATTCTGTTTTTGATTTGTCAAATTGCTTATTGTGTGTGTGTGTGTGTGTGTGTGTGTGTGTGTGTTCTGACATCTGGGTCTAACTAAAGGTCCAGCAGTTCAGCCTGAGAGCTGATTAAGACGCTGCCTTTTCCTTTTCATGAAAGCCACTGTATAACGATGATAAATGAACACACACTCAGCAGCAGCCGTCGTGTCACACGCCCGCACGCTCGGCCTCTGGTTTGTCTTGGTTTTGGTCTCCACAGCTCATGATCAAAGCTCAACGGATGGAAAGAGACACGAGTGGCAGCTCAAGATGCCTGTCAGGAAGGAGGACAAATATGAAAGAGCGAACAAATGGTTCAGCGGCTTTTCAGTCAGGACAGATCGGGCCTCATTAAACTGGGCTCTTGGGTTCTTGATATCGTTCACGTTATGTCTGGTTCTTGTCGTTTCTCCCTCAAGCAGAGAAAGAGAAAACGTTTGAAACAGAGGTTAAAAGAGGTTATAACTCAGATCAGTATTAATACTAACGATGATGCACAGTTTTGAATAAGTTTTGACTGATTAAAAGCTCATTGGTTTATGTTAGCTGTATACCTACTTGCCCTGTGGACAGGTACGTTTAAGAAATAGAAAAAAAAAAAATTCGGAATTCATTTGCTGAATAAATTTCCAAGATAAAAAAAAACAAAACATCTTTTCATTCGGTACGTCTGCTTAAACTTAAAGCGCTTCACTTCAGGCTCATGCGCCTTCGATACTGGCGATCAGTAGAAGGGTTTTTTACTCATCAAGAATGTCCAGGTGTGTGGAAACACTGACGAAGAGCAAAATAAAGTCCAGTACAAAGCTGTTTTATATATAACTCCCCTGCTAGCACAACAACACACAGTATCATCGCAGTTAAACACATTACGAGGAAATGAAGCTGGACTCAAATAATATCTTTTATGTAGCAAAATGAGTTTTGCTTAAGGTGCTTCATGATCATATACTCATTTCTTTCCCTTACTCTTTATTAACATGCTTAAATAGCTTACGATATACAGGTATAGCTATATATTACATATAGCCGCTATTATTGGGGCAGTTCTGGCTTGGCGGTTAAGGCTCTGGGTTACTGATCAGAAGGTCGGGGGTTCAAGCCCCACCGTTGGGCCCTTGAGCAAGGCCCTTAACCCTCTCTGCTCCAGGGGGCGCTGTATCACAGCTGACTCTGCACTCTGACCCCAACTTCCTGACATGCTGGGATATACAAAGAAAAGAATGCTGTAATGTAAACGTGACCAGTAAAGACTCATTATCATTATCATTATATATTAGCTACCACCTTTTAGCTTAGTCAGTTTCCAGGCAACAGTGAATACATTTACGATTCTTCTGCAGGACAAGAAGTCTTCTTAAAACGGCTTTACTTTCAATTTTAGGACTCGTGAAATGAAATGAAAAACAAAGGAAAAGCTCTGGATGTCTCTCTTACATTAAGTCTTTATGTGTGTGTCACTTATTTTCTCTTTTCTCCAAACAGCATTTACACACCAAAAAAAAAACAAACAAACGAACAAAAAAACAAACATAAGAGGTTACAACGTGAATATTATCATTTCCATGAATAATAATCAGACTTAAGATTAAAACACGATCTGCCTGATTAAAAGCTCATTGGATGGAAACACACCTCTCAGCTTGGACTGGGAGAACTTCTCTTCATCCCTTCTCACTTCATACGACAAATCTCTCTTTCCTTCACTTTCAGTACGCGATGAAAGAGTTGCGTAATAACTATCAAGGGATCGGTTGTCAGCCCTGACCCCCTGCTAATATCCAGCGTTTCCACACGCAGAGCTTGGTCGCTATTTGCCTCATAAAGGATCTGATCTCAAAGATCAGATTATAAGGAAATTCAACTTCTGCTCACTGCTAATAGCAACGAGTTATTAGTCCCAAATGAACCTCTTTTCATACGGGTTTCCTTTCTTTCCTTTCCTGTGTTGTGTAATTAGGTCTGATCAGTCCGTATATCTACAGAACAGCTTCACAGTGCTTTACAGTGCTTCTCATTTCCATGTGCTTTGTTCGAGGGGAGGGAATAGCTTGAAATTCCATCGGTCTGAATATTGTCTTCCAACAAGCTCCTATAATTGGAATGCATTCGAAAAAGATGAGCTAATATCAGGTTTACCATGGATCCTAGTCTTTGATTTGTCTTCTCTTGGTTAGATGGAAAGATTAGAGAAACAAGAACAATATTTGCTTGCTTTAAATGCTGCAATGAGGCTCAGAGTAAACAGCTGAAATGGATTAGTGAAAGGCACGACACTGCTATTAGCAGCTGACATTTCCTTGAGATTTTTTTTTAATGGTCTGCTTCTTCCTGTCTCTCTCTCTCGCTCTCTCTCTTTTAAATGACATGTACCTCTTTTCCATCTCAAAAGCACATACATAGCAATGACATTAGTGCCTATATTTCATTAGCAATGCTAAAACCCTAAGTGAAAACTCCCTGTACATAGCAAGAGTCAGGGTTTCAGGAAAAATCCGATTACTGGCAGCACTTCTGTATTTTTTTTTCTCCCCATGCAACTGGTTTGTACGCGAACCCACATACATTCATTCATGTAATTAAGGACACAAACAGATATCTAGACCAATATTCACTTTAAATTTGCATCAGTCGTCCTGACTGTATCCAATCCAACATTCACACACCAGTTGAGTTCGGCTCGGGCCACACAGCCCCAACGTGTCTTTGATGTTAACAAGCACATCTGTGTTGGGTTTCTGTACAGGATGAGCACGATCTGTCTTATATATATATATGTGGGAAAATAAAGTGGACTGGCAGAAACGCAACAGCTGAGAGTGAATACAAACAGCTTGGTCGAGTGTTTATCTGAAGGTGAGCTGTCCACCATGTGCTAGGGGTCGCATAGAGTTGTCGACGAATACATTCACCAGTCACCACTGCTAGCATGTCAACTAGTTTGGGAGGTGGAAAAAAAGTGAGGCAAGCGGTAAAGAAAGCAGCTAAATGTACTTTGTGAGTCTAAAAACACTTCAGAATAGATGAAGCCTACTGTTACTGGGAAGCCAACACTGGGAAAAGTCCTTTTCCCCCTCTTGCTTTAATGGAAAGGAATCACTTTGATATGACTTTGCATGAAGCGAAGGTGTGCACACACTCCCACCCACTCCCGAAGGAATTCCTCCCACCGTAAATTTTTTTGTTCAAGCCCCAGCACCATCGAGTTGCCACTGTTAGACCCTTGAGCAAGACCCTTAACCGTATCTGCTCCAGGGATGCAAATCATGGCTGACCCTGTGCTCTGACCCCAACTTCCTAACAAGCTGGTAAATGCAAAGAAAAGAATTTCACTTTGCTGTACTGTATATGTGACAAATACAGACTCCTTCTTCTGCACTGTGGGAAAGAGTGCTTTCAGAGCCACGGGTTGCACATCACTATCTACTCCAGGCTCATTTTCGGTTGCTACTGAGGCTGGAGTTCAACATGGTGGAAAAATCTCAAAGACTCTGACTTAGGCGTCACATCATCCACCATCCATTAATCATCCTTTGAGCTATAAGGAGCTCGTGCTCCGTGCTCTCGCTTTCAGAATCAGCGATCTGGTTGGACGCATTCTTTGCTGCACAAATATTGCAGTTTAAGAATAGTGATGTCCTGAAGCAGTTTTTGCTTTAGCTATGGAATAGACAAGTCGTAGACTACCTTTTCAATTAGTATGTCTTTAAAACGTCTTTAAAAGGAGTTCGACCCCATTCCATGTGCTGCTGTTTAAATAAAAGCTACAGCCTACAACCTGAGCTGTGGACGATTTACTTGGGCACTGCAGACTTCGGAGGATCTCTATCCTCTGGTATGAATAGTGACTAAAGTGACTATTGTCATCATGTCATCACTAATGTCATCATGTTCATCATCATTACCTCATCATTCAAGCTTCTTCCCTAACGCTATGTCATTTTGGACCACATTTCATAATTATAACCATATGAGCATAATTTGACTAATATCAAGAACACATTTCAGATAAATTATCGTAACTGATGAGTTCTGTTGGACTTGATTTACTGCAATGAGACGTTCAAAATAACCTGGATGACGCAAACCAGGCAAAATGCCTTTTAACTTCCTCTACAAAGCACTTAGATCTGTAATCTCATATTGTTAAACATTGATGTTCCCTCTCTCTCTCTCTCTCTCTCTCTCTCATGCACACACACACACACACACACACACACACACACACACACACACACACACATTTTGTCTAGAATTGTCAGTCAAACCCAATACAGTGATTTTGGAAAACTAAACTGGACCCAGGACGGTGCCCTGAGGAATGCCACAAATGGCCAGAGCTGAAGAAAACTCAATAAGATCCCAATTATTCAGAAACAAAACCATTTCATATCTATAAATAAGAGATCCAAAGTCAGAGAGGTTAGATTAGGATAGAGTGATGACCGAGTAACATATTACCAGAGGCTGTATTCTGGTGAGTGCAAGAAACACGTGACAGTGATAGCTCAGCAGTTAAGGTGCTCTAATGAACACCTATTACTACCTGAGTAAAGCCCTAATTTTAGACTGTGCGATCTCAGCTGTCTTTTAAAATAGTGTGGTAACACATGTTCTCCATGTTACATGTCTATGAAAATCCTTTAGGTATAAATTTGCGATTAAATAAAATGACTACATTCTGCTTCCAATCTGGGCTCACCTAAGCAGAACCATTCTTCACCGTGATCTTGAGGTAATAAGGATATGTTTTCTGTCCATTGTTATATTTCATTCACGTTTCACCATCGCCAGAACTATATATGTAGCTGTCCAGTGAGTTTTGTATCATCCTTTGCATTTCTCCTTGTGGTGGCTTTTAGGTGAGTGCCACAGCAGTGCCCAGAGATTTTAATAAAAAAAAAATTCTGACACTGACAGAACTTGTGTCACTGATTGTATCTGTTTAAAAGGACACTAAATGGGCCACAGGTGACCATGGCACATTATCCGTTCCAACATTTTCAACTCATGACCAAAGAATTCCTTTACAATGTGTGAATTTTGTAATAAATAAATAAATAAATAAATAAACTAAAGTAAACCTGGCTTAATCCAAGTTACAGGAAATCACTAATAAACCTTATCACTTCCACCATGTGATTTCAGACTTGCAGTAACAATGGTGTGTATATCCACCCGTTCCCAACTCCTTGTGTTTTATAAGCAGCTTTTAGAGAACTTTTAATAAGGAGCTTGTAGAGATTGTAACAGATGCTTCCCATCCAATCGTCCTCATATATCGCTGTTGTTTACTCCCTCATAAACACCCTGTCTTTAAAACCTGTGGCCGTCGTTTGTGAACTGTGGTCCAATTTGTTTGGTATATACGTATTATAAAAACTGCTATAGTAACTTCTTAATATCTTCCTAACAGTAGGCAAGGATCTTGTGTAAAAAAAAAAATTAAAAAAAAAAACAAAAGTTCATGTTTTAATGAATAGAGTACTATGGGTGGGTATTGTAATACTCCATGGGTGAATTGTCATGGCTTTCACTTACACATGAGTGAAAGTTCGGTTGGAGAAAACCAAACTCCTTTTGAAAAAATTCAGACTGGCTCAACTTATAAGAGCAATTATTCAGTTTATGACAATTAAAACTTGATTTGATCTCTGTTTCAGTCTTTCTTAAATCAAAAGCCTGCTGTTTTATGGATCATGCCAGTAGCTGAGGTTGGAAACCATCTTTTCCACTGATATTTAAAGTGTTTTGCCATGTAATGCTTGTGCAGATTATTAAAAAATATCAGTGTAGGATTTATAAGATCAAAATCTGAAATATGGACAGTGGCGGTTGTGGAAATGATACATGTTACACTATGACGGTGATTACAGAAATAGCAACTCCTTCCAAGAATGTTGAAATAAAGAAGCATTTTAAAGTTCTCAGTGTGTCTATTCTTGTTTGTGTGAATAATATGCTCGCTCTCTCTCTCTCTCTCTCTCTCTCTCTCTCTCTCTCTCTCTCTCTCTCTCTCAGCCATCAGAGGGGTTTGTCCCAGCACATTTTTCACACTCCAGCGGATTTCTTCATCTGCACCACAATATGTTAAAGAGGGTGGTGTGAAGCTGTGAATATTTACAGCTGCACTCATTCTGCAGGACTGCTGCCTGGATTCTCAATCTACAATACGGGTTGAATATCGTAAACACCATTTTTGCAATGTTATACCACTGAGATTGGTGCCAAACTCGCTCCCCAGCTGCAGTTATTCAATACCAGTCCCTTTTGTATTTCATTGGGGTCATATATGATAAATTATGGTCTAAAATTCTCAACTGTGGCCAAAGATGTGGTCCTAGAGATTAATTCCAGTTGCCTTGATTTACTGATAGGACACGTTGAGTATAACCTGGATAACTCAAACGCCTAGTCCAAACCTCATAAAATTAGATGATTCACTTTCCCATACACATTTTGTGCAGTAATACAGCGGTTTTGAAGAACTAAATTGGACCCAGGATGCAGCCCTGAGGAATGCCACACATGACACCAGAGCTGTAGAGGGCTCAATATGTTCCCAACAGAAACTAAACATTCCATATTTAAATATAAATGCCCTAATATGATGGCCTAGGATTGCTTTTATGGATCCCAAATGTTTTTCTAATCTGCTTGGGCTGTATAAAATTGACAAATTAGTGCCATATATGATGGACAATTTTTTTCTCCATCACACACACACACACACACAACACAGGCCACTGTATGATAAACCGTGACTTCACTCCCACAGCACGCTGTTAATAATGCTGAAATTATGCTCCATCGATCATGTGTAAGGTAAAACAGGCTCGCTAAAACATGATATGGAAGGTATTCATTTATTGTGGCTGACTAGAGATCTGCAGCAGGTCAAACATGTCATATTTTATGTTCTATACAAGACGTTTAACTACTTAAAACCTTGTTAAACCATATAATAAAGTGCTTCACTTCAGGCATGAGACTTTTGGCCTCAGGTTTCTGCCAAAGTTTAGAACCTTGGCAGAAATTACAACATAGCAAGCATTTTTGGCTACGTGTCTCCTTTACTTGTCATAAATTAAGCCTTCTCTCACCGTTTTGTTAATTTTGTGTATTACGTTTGTTACTTCCTGGTTTAGCCTATTACTGTGCAGCCTTACAAAACTGTATAAAAATTAAACTGCAAAGAAGGAGCTTTAAAAACAGAAAATCTGTTTAAAAAATTAAATACCCCCTCAAAAACAGGATTATTAAATTGTTTACCCATTCGGCCCAAATGGCTAATTCTGATTACATACTTAATTTGGTGCATGAGTCAAATTTGTTAATCTCAGAATTTTACATGAAATCTCAACGGTGTCCACTTGTGATAAAACTGAGCTAGTTTACTAGCAGCTAGCCAGACAGCTAGCTAACCTAGCTAATTTTACCATTGAACTAAATAGTTTTCACTGTTGTGGTATACAGTATTTAGGCAGGTTTGGCTATTCTTAAGTAAATAGCTGAAAATAAAACATTGCAGATTGAGACTCTGATACTGAGCTTTCTAGTGTAATGAAGAATCAACGGAGTTGCGAGCCGTGTGCAGCTTTATTAAATATGAGAGCAGCATAAAGGCAGGCAGAGGTAGATAAATGGCCCACTTATATAGAGCTTTTATCCAAAGAGCTTTACACTGTCTCATTCACACACACACACACACACTGACACACCAATGGTAGCAGAGCTGCCTCGGGAGCAACATGGGGTTCAGCGTCTTGCCCAAGGACGTTTCGGCATGTGGAGTCACATGGCCCGGGAATCGAACTGCCAACCCTACAATTAGTATACAACCCGCTCTACCACCTGAGCCACAGCCGCCCCACAGAGAAATCCCGATATCCGAGGCAAAACAGAGACGGAGTCACAAAACAGGCAAAAGGTCAGGGCAGACAGCAAGCAATCACAGGACATATCCAGGTAAATGTGGCAGCAATAAGAGGAAGGAAGCACAGGCTCAAAAACAGGTTAAACAGCCTAAGGTCAAACACAGGCAAGGCAAAACAACAATGAACTGCTCAGTAGGGTCAAACAAGACTTCGCAATGAGTGCGTGTGAGAGTGTGGCTTAAATAGTCCGGTAGATAAGGACCGGGTGTGGAAGCAACGGGGTTATGGGAAATGGAGTCCAGGGGAAAAAGTCAATACTCAGGTGTGAGGTGGTGAACAGGAGGAAACACAGAGGTTCCTCTGATTCGTGACATCTTGCAGTTAGCTAGCCGGGTAGCTGTTTGTGATGGCAGGAGGATGTTTTCAAAATGCATGTTCTTGCACATTCATAGATCCTGCCATTTGTATCATTCGACATGTATTATTAGGGAAGTGGTAGCTCAGTTCTGATTGGAAGGTCATGAGTTCAACTTGAGCAAGGCCCTTCACCCTCGACTGCTCAGTTGCATGTAACAAAAATTCTTAAAAATGAGATAATTGTAAGCCGCTCTGGATGAGGGCGTCTGCCAAAACTCCATAAATGCTTGAAACGTCACCGTCATGTGTATGTTCACAGTGGGTTGACTTTAAACGTCTGATTTCTATCTTCTTTTCATGGATCCAGTCATTTTGGAGTTCAGGCTGAGTATGATTGTTGACTGCAGCTTGTTTAAGTTTACATTTGTTCTGTCGATCCTGCTTTTGATGTGATCTCTGCAATATTTCTGATCCTGTGACTGATACAGCTGCAGAGTTGCTACACACTCCATACTACAGATACTATTGATAGATGCTTCTGTAAACCATGTACCGATTCACGACCTAGGGAGCTGACTGAGATGCACTCTCCGAGTCCAGGTTATTTAAAGGTAGTGTGTTCTTGCACAGAGGTGAGTGATATTAGTAATCAGGTGCTCGACCGGAGATCATGTGATGAAGTTGTGGGCTGATGGATCATGGGAGATGTAGTTTGTGACATACAGAAACACAGACACGGATGTGACACTTGGGATTGTTTTATACTACTGTAGTCGATTTTTAAATAGAATATGTTCATTCGTGCTAATCTAGTATCTGAGAAACATTAGAGAAATTTGCATAAAGTGTCTTTTTTTTTTCCAGTGCACTGTAGTAGTTTCAGATTTATTAACTACGGCCACATTTGATTAATTCTCTTAATCATACAGCACAGAAACTGGCTTTATGTCAGTGTTTTGAGCAGAATACACATCTTCAGAACCTTTCTTCTAAACAGATGATCTGAATACTTTCCAAACACGCTGCGTTTTCTTTTTGCTTTCTTTCGGATGTCAGATGTATTTCCGATCCTGTCTTATCTGTGCACCTGTGGAACATGGGGCTTGACAAACTTGGAGTAAATCAACAGTGTAAGAGGAAATATCTAACCGCATGGCAATGTCACGCTGTTTTCCTTCCTCACAGCTCACATGGTTCTGTTTAGAGAAAGTATTTCGCAGAACATTTGCACATGGAGGGAATATTACATAAGACTGACTGGAAACTTGTTAGAGGAGAGAGAGAGAGAGAGAGAGAGAGAGAGAGAGAGAGAGAATAAGAAAAGGTTTGGCTGCCAGTGACTGTTAAAGAAATGAAATATGTTCATTTGGCAAGTCGAAAACCAAACCATAACACACGATATACTGAATTATTCTGTTTGATGTTAGGAATATGAACAATCAAGAATAATACAGACCAGAAGTACAAGTGCAATATAAACATGCAGTAAATAAAGTTATTCAATAAATATGGTTATTCAAAACATGGCGCAGGATAAAGGAAATAAATAGTACTCTGACATAAACTGTAAATAATTATATTATTTAGTGCTGGTGAGAGGGTTACATTTTTATATATTAGAAATAAATACTTTAATAAATAATAAATAAAGTGGAGGACTTCACAGTACAGGGTCCGAGGGTCTCAAAACTGCTGTCGTTCGATCCCGATTTAATCCTGATTTCGGATTGCTCTCTGTGTGGTGTGTGGAGGGTTCTCCCAGTGTGTCTGTGTGGGTTTCTTCTGGGTTTCCTCGTACCTCCTAAAATCACGGCAGCGGGTGAATCGACTAAGGTAAATTGCCCCTTGGTGAGGATATGTGTGTGAATGTTTGTGTGTATCTCAGCAATGGACCAATGTCTCATCCAGGGTGGATCTTCCACCTCCTACCCAGTGTTCTCCGGATCCACTACAACTCTGACCAGGATAAAGTGCTTACTGAAGATGTATGACTGTTCATTCAGACAGTGGGACTTCTGAGTAAGTTTAAGCACCTCTTGGCCACTCAGTGACACTCATTCTTGCAGCTCAGTGTCAGGGTCTTGGCAATCTTATAGCCTAGGCCATCTTTATGTAGAGCAACAATTCTTTTTTTCAGATTTGCCATGAGGTGCCATGTTGATCTTCCAGTGACCAGTATGAGGGAGTGTGAGAGCGATGACACCAAATTTAACACACCTGCTCCCCATTCACACCTGAGACCTTTTAACACTAACAAGTCACATGACACCAGGGAGGGAAAATGGCTAATTGGGCCCAATTTGGACATTTTCACTTAGAGGTGTACTCACTTTTGTTGCCAGCGGTTTAGACATTAATGTCTGTGTGTTGAGTTATTTTGAGGGGACGGCAAATTTACACTGTTACACAAGCTGTACACTCACTACTTTACATTGTAGCAAAGTGTCATTTCTTCAGTGTTGTCACATGAAAAGATATAATCAAATATTTACAAAAATGTGAGGGGTGTACTCACTTTTGTGAGATACTGTATGTTGGAAAGATTGGGAGAGGGAAAGGACGTCTGGATGTCTGTATCGTATAGGAGAAATGTGTGCACAGGCTGAGAAAAAGAAGAAAAATGTCTCCCTTTTTTCATGCAATGGCCAAGTTTTCTATGATAGTTTTTTTAGGTCTTTTGTGTGGTTTTTGAGATGTAGTTGGGCTGGAAACTTTGCAGAAAAATGTCAACCCTGATTTTCAACTTAATTTTGTTTAAAGCCATGTCATTGTTGATGTCGTTCAGCTCTACCAAAATCTACGGTCATGAGCCGCTCCTGGACAGCGATCCAAACAGTGCAATAGTAGGAGAGGGTTTGGTAAACGTTTTACGTAAGAGCAGCTATAAACTGTGGTTCCTTCACCGGGCTTTCTTTTTTTCCCCCTCTCTATCTTTTGAAGATAATAAGACAAAAACGGAGCTTGTCACGTTACCAAGAATCCGCAAAAAGTCATCCATCCTGAAAACTTCAAGATACAGCTTGAAGTGCATTAATAAATAAACAACTGGGATTCGCAGCTGCATTACTGTCAGAGTTGCTGTATAGGAAATGAGAAAACTGCAGAAAATTTCCGACCAATCAGAATCAAGAGCATATTTGGTATATCTGACACCAAACCCTTCATCTCTTTTGATGAAAAAGTGATTTGAAAGTGAGCTACGTCTGCTTTCTAATCTACTTCAGTCCAAATGTGTGATACGGAATGAAGCCAAGACACTGAACAGGTCGGATGTGCGTGTGTGATGATTTAGACGTACACGTTTCATGATGCTAAACAGCTTCATAGCTACAGTACAAAGTAAAAGTCATGTTTCTGACACCAAGAGATGTCCAGTCTGATGCTGTGCAGGGAATATTATGTACGTTTTACCTCTGGCCAAAACTTTCAGACATTGCATTCACTAAGCCAGGCATCGTCAGAAACGTTTTTAAAAGCTAAACCGGTAATCTTTCCTGCTTTTTTTTTTACTAATGAATAAAGTGTTGCATTTCTTCACAACTATACAGTTCAGTGATATACTGTACTCAGGTGTCTCCCCATTAATGAACTTCATTCATCAAGATCACGTTTCTGCAGTGAAAAGTTACACATGTTCAGAGAGTTTGAGATGAATTAGGGGCTCTACAGAAAGCAGATACATGTGCTCTTGCCCATCTGAGTGATCCTAATACATCACTGTCCCTGCTCACATCGGATTGTGTAATATTCTTAGGACTGCATCCAAAATTCCTAGCAATAACACCAGCCACAGGCGCAGCTACAAACTTTATATCTGTCTTATTCCTGTTGAATAAATGCATCGTAAATGAGTTCTCCACTTGTCCTTAAAGCACAACCAAAAAACATGCAGAACCTATAAACTGAAAACCTACAACAACAACAACAAAGAAACGGGTGAAAAAGTCATTAAGAGCAGGCAGGCCTTTAAATTTAGTCATTAATTTCACCACATTTAACAGTTATTCAGTGTTCGTGGTGGAATGTGTTACTTGCATCAATATTTTCTTACATCAGAGCTTTGAGTAATTCGTTTTCCAGTTAAAACTCCTGAACTCTGAGGAACCAAAGATTCAAGTGATGCATTGCATTGACTTCCATTAAATATGCAGGCTACATGATACAAAATATAGTGCATCAACACCATTATAGCTGAAAGGTAAGTAAATAGAAAAATGTAATATCGCCGATGTAATATACCTGTAACATGGAAATGATTTGACACGTCACTCTTTTCAGTATAATTTCATCTTAACTTGACAGCGTTTTCATTATGTTTTATGAGGTGTTGGGAAGCCTGAACTCTGTTATTAGTTTTTCATTAAAAAAGAAATTCGTTTTCAGTTACAAAATGGGAGGAAAAAAAAACAAAAAAACATGAACACCTCCATGCAAGTGTGTGTTTTGTTAGCAGCAAACTAGCCAGTTAACATCCTGATTACTTATCAGCAGTTTATGATGTATTTACTTTCTCAGAGTGTTAGGAGATTTAACCAACCAAGGCCCTGTTTACACTAGTGTGCGTTTTCGTTTTAAAACGCATAGCTGTTGCTATGGTTACGCCTGTCGGCTACGCTACTCCGGCGTTTTTCACCCTCGAGAAACGGAGACTTTCGGAAACACGTTTTAGTTTGAAAACTCTGGCCTCGCGTTTCAGTGTAAACAGACCAAAACGAAGACTTTTGAATACGAAGGCATGGCTCCGCCCACATTCAGTCCACTGATTGGGTCTTCTGGATCGTTGCGTATCCTTCCCTGATTCGTCAAGCCCCTAACACCTGTGAGGTCAAGTATGTGGAAGAGGGCAGATAGCACTTTCCTCTGAGCTGGCTGGTGGGTGGGAAATGGCAGGTGACCAAATTGGGGAGAAATGGGGGGAGGGTGTTCTGAACGATTTTTTTTTATTTCTCAGAGTGTAATATTGCTGTATCAGTTTACAGCACAATGTGTGTGTGTGTGTGTGTGTGTGTGTGTGTGTGTGTGTGTGTGTGTGTGTGTGTGTCAGAGAGAGACAGAGAGAGAGAGGGAGAGAGAGAGATCACATTTACTATAATCCAGTTATTTACCCAAACACAGAATTGAGCTAAGAGAATAGGATTATACCTTCTGGGGACATTTGGCTGGTCCCCACAAGGAAAACTACACAAAACTGCAGTTTTTATTCAAGAAAAAAATTCATTTAAGTTATTAAGATTAAATTTAGGATCAGTGTACGCACAGCATTAATGGGCTGCATTAAAATTATGGCATGGAAGTTCCTTACAGATATAGGAAGACAAAAGTGTGTGTGTGTGTGTGTGTGTGTGTGTGTGTGTGTGTGTGTGTGGTGAGTATGAGCAATTCACAACTGCCTTTACCCACAGCCTTCTACAGGAAACACATTTATCAGCACTAAATCTGAAATGTTGACACTGACAACAAACCGGAACGAAAGCCCAGAAAGCCCAGAAAGCTCAGAAAGCCCAGCTGAAGTGAACAGAGCAGTGTGGAAGTGTGGGAACTGCGAGGACGTCTGGTTAATGCGGTCGGCGATACTGAAGCAAAACCCTGACATTTCTACAGATGCCTCTGTCTGCGGTTCCTCAGAACTGACTTTTTATGTGTTTATTCAAGTGGGCATGAAACAAAGGGATTTTTAATTCAACGTGTTATGGTCTGGGAGATTCGAGTGTGTGTGTGTGTGTGTGTGTGTGTGTGTGTGTGTGTGTACTGGGAATTGTGTGTGTGTGTGTGTGTGTGTTTTTATGGAGGTTTAGGGATTGGGAACCAATGGTTTAGGGAACCATTATTAATGGTTAAATGCAACAGCAGACGAAAAAAATGTCATCAGGAAGACATTGAAGATTACAAAGTATTCCCACAGGAATATAATCTATATCGTGTCTGTTATTTACAGTATACATCCACTGTGTAGAACCCTACAGACAATCAGAGTGGTTCCCTGTCTGAAATCACTCTAAACTTGAATCCTGTAGGAGGCTTGGATTCCTTTTTCTAAGAGTGTAGAAGCTTTATTCTTATGTGTGATGTGTCTCATGTTTTACTGCAGTCTCTGCATTAGTGTTTGTTAGTAAGTTGAAATTCTCTATTTATCTCTTTGACTAGGCTTTAGGCAGCATTTAGAGCTTCTACAAAGCTTTTCTGTTATTTATAGGGGTTATTTCCACATTTTGAGCAAACATTAACACACAGTGCGCACTTGTGTAAGTCAGTAACTACACATATATCTTCTGTATAGATGGAGAATTGTTACTCAAACCCTTTGTGGCCATCTGCTTCTGTGATCTGGGATCTGGGTTTTAATCCAGGGGCTTTACTGTATTTTATTAGGCTTTTCAGTGGCATGAGGTAGTTCGTTATATGCTAAATTAACCAGTCACTTTAAATGAAATGGGTCTGATGTAAATAATATGTATGTTTCTTTTGGGAAGTTTGAGATGTTTATGTTCTACTGTAATGATAATTTGCATTAAAATGTGTTTTTAATAAAACTGGTAGAAATGCTTCTAAATTGCCCGTAAGTGTGAATGTATGTGAATGTGTGTGTGAATGGTGCAATGTGAGGGACTAGAGTAGTAGTGAGTGACTGAGTGGGTGAGTGAGTGGGTGAGTGAGTGAGGGAGTGAGGGAGGGAGGGAGTGAGTGGGTGGGTGAGTGGGTGAGTGAGTGAGGGAGTGAGTATGTGAGTGGGTGAGTGGGTGAGGGAGTGAGGGAGGGAGGGAGTGAGTGGGTGAGTGGGTGAGGGAGTGAGTGAGGGAGTGAGTGAGTGAGTGGGTGAGTGAGTGAGTGAGGGAGGGAGGGAGTGGGTGAGTGAGTGAGTGGCTGAGTGAGGGAGGGTGTGAGTGAGGGAGTGGGTGGGTGAGTGAGTGAGTGTGTGAGTGAGTGAGTGTGTGAGTGAGGGAGGGAGTAGGTGAGTGAGGGAGGGAGGGAGTGGGTGAGTGAGTGAGTGGGTGAGTGAGTGAGTGAGTGAGTGAGGGAGTGAGTGAGTGGGTGAGTGAGTGAGTGAGTGGGTGATTGGGTGAGTGAGTGATTGGGTGAGTGAGGGAGTGAGTGGGTGGGTGAGTGAGTGAATGGGTGAGTGAGTGAGTGAGTGAGGGAGGGAGGGAGGGAGTGAGTGGGTGAGTGAGTGAGTGAGTGAGGGAGGGAGGGAGTGAGTGAATGGGTGAATGAGTGAGGGAGTGAGTGAGGGAGTGAGGGAGGGAGGGAGTGAGTGGGTGAGTGAGTGAGTGAGGGAGTGAGGCAGTGAGTGAATGGGTGACTGAATGAGTGAGGGAGTGAGTGACCTGGAGAGGCTTGATCAATTTTCAAAATGTTATTCATTTGGTGAATCAGCTATTCTTTTTTTCCCCAACAAACAATTCATTTTCAGCAAATCACTATCAATCTTCATTTCCGAGGTCAAAGTTCAACCAGACAACTTGCACTAGACATCGCCAAAGTTGAAAGAGCGCTCATTTCTTTACAACGATAAAAGGGCTGCAACATGTAGAAGCTGGAGTTCAAGAATATCCGATGCAAAAGCAACAACTTCAAATTTGTTCGACACTTAAAGTCGCACAACACAAATCCAAAGTAAAGCTAAAACGAGCGGATATAGATGGGTACCCTTAGTGAAAATAATCTACATACACCTCATGAACTGAAATATTCAGTTTTTATCGTCACAGTCATGCTTCTCTCAAATTCCCATATATTCCCACTGAGTTATACACGGTGTCCCAAAAATCTCCATACATAGGGGACTGTGTTTGCCAGCGCCACGTCGGTTGTACCTTCTTCTCGGTCGATCCGCAACAGTTCCAGTCTTTTTGAATTCGTTAATAAGTTTGGCAGGAGTGTCGTGTGTGATGTGCTCGCCATGTTTCCTGTTCAATTCCATCGCAACCTTATGACAGGCATATATAATAATTATTACTCTAGCCATAAATTTGTTTATGGCTAAGTGGTGGTGGTTTAGTGGGTAGCACGTTCGCCTCACACCTCCAGGGTCGGGGGTTCGATTCCCACCGTGGTCCTGTGTTTGTGGAGTTTGCATGTTCTCCCGGTGCTGCGAGGGTTCCCTCCGGGTACTCTGGTTTTCTCCCCAGTCCAAAGACATGTATGGTAGTGTATGTGTATGAATGTGTATGTGAGTGTGTAGGTGATTGCGCCCTGATGGATTGGCACCCTGTCCAGGGTGTACTCCGCTTTGTGCCGATGCTTCCTGGGATAGGCTCCAGATTCCCCCGTGACCCTGAAGGAAGGATAATCAGTACAGAGGATGGATGGATAACTTGCTTATTACCTGCTTATAATTTGGACTTGTCAGTGTAGAAATAACTGCGTGAGGCGGTCTGTGCAATCACGCCACACACTGTATCTAGTCTAATCTGTGAAAGTTCGGGTGTTGACGCTGGGGTATGCTGATAGTGATGCGGTTTGGTTTGGGACGGAGCTGCTGTCCGTGTAATTTAGGAAGCCGTTTGGGATTTTAGTGAGGAGTGCAGATGCAGCGAGGACTTGCGCTTTAAGCCCGTCCCAAATCATCATGAAGGGGGGCGCGGACACTCCAAAACTCCAGTGCGTAAAAGTTGACCCACATGGGTTATGCGCGCACACCGGGCATCCGCGTGAAGGCTTTTTAATCCGATTTTTTCCTTTTTATAAAAAAAAAAAATGCCTCCTTAACACCGCGGATTTTATTCTTCAAGACCTGTCAGGATTGGAGTGATTGAAGTGTTTTCTGTCGACTGACCGATGGAAACATGAGCCGATTTTATTATCGCATGCTTCTTTTCCCATTTACTCTCTTCAGTACTGTTTTACTTCCGACTTCTGGAAAATCCCAAAATGAAGCTGACAGAAACGGGTGAGGCTTTCTTTTACTCAACCTTTCACTGTAAAAGCTAACATTTTGCCATTACATTGCTCCATATTGTGATGCGTTAAAAACCCCCACATGATGTTGATGTAATGAAATATTACGCAGTATCTAATCTGAGTCATATTTGATCTGTTTGTTAGTTGGATCACGTGATGTATCAAAAGAGACCAATTCTAATTCAGGATGATGCGCATAAAACATTTATGGTCACATTTAATAGTGGAACTTTTGTTGTTGTTGTTGTTGTTGATGATGATGATGATGATGCGCCAACAAAAAGATTCAAATCCATCAGTCAAAAAAGATTTCTTTATGAAATCAAAAATGGTTCCTCTATGGCATCACTAAAGATTTAAAGAAGTTGGGAATTTGTAAATGTGTACTCTGTTACAAAGAACTAGCCTATATAATTTTGAATATTTCCATAGTCCTCATATACAGTAGAACACAGCTTAATGCATGGTACAACATAAATACTGGCTGTGGAGAATCCCAGGAACACTGGGCGTGAGATGGGAATACAATCTGGATTGGATGCCAGTTCATCTCAGGACACACACACACACACACACACACACACACACACACACACACACACATCTAGGGCCAATTTATTGGAGCCATTCTACCAACTGGCATAGTTTGAAAGTGAGATGAAAACTGAGAACCCAGAGGAAACCCACAGAGACACATGGAGAACACAGAAAACACCATACAGACAATGCCTTGTGCTGACGATCGACCCAGAGACGCTGGAGCCTCGAAAAACATATTTGTACATAGAAAAATGAAATCTATCATAAATCTTCTTTCATTGACCCTTTGGTGGAACCCTTATTTGTTCTTTGTAGTCTCCCTCCATTGGAAGGTAGCGAGAAACCCTTCATTATCCAATAAACCCTTAAAGAACCCTTGAAGAACATTTTTTAAGTGTTTCGCTTTCAGATCTGACATAGAAACCTTTTCGGAAGTTAAAACCCCTTTACTAAGGTTCCTAAATCCTTAGAATAGGATTGATATGTGAATAAATCAGTTCTAAGCACCTTTTTCTCTGTCTTTGTACTAATCCTCATCAGTGCATTATCCTGTGCAGTGGCATGGGAAAAGGCATGAGGTTCAGGATGATTAAACACTGACATTAGAGCGCTTAAACCTCTAAACTGCTTATTATGAACTTTTCGAGGTTATAAGGAACCTGTAAGGTGTGTGTATGTGTGTGTGTGTGTGTGTGTGTGTGTGTTTTATTACTCTCTTGTTTGCATATTATACACAATATATGGAACATATGGAATATTACTTAGTGTGAAAGTAATTATACTGAAGATTGTGGCAAAAACAATTTATGTGCTATGGAATTATTGTGCCAAAAATGAGTTTTAAAGCACACTACATATTTTATGTCCTTTTATTAAACATGTACAAATAGAACAACAGCATTAAAGGTGCCATGCTTGGGTGATGAGTGTTTGTACCTTTAAATGTGCAATTTAATGTTTTTAATGATGATGCTTTAAAAATGTATTGACTGGGCTGACGTAATTTGTAGCACAGCGCTGTCGAATGTTCCATGCACGGTGTTCGCATGTTCTCCGCATGCTTCAGGGGTTTCCTCGGGGTACTCCGGTTTCCTCCCCCATTCCAAAGACTGTGTGTGAACCTGTGTGTGATTTTGTCCTGCGATATGTTAGCACCCTGTCCAGGATGTCCACTACCTTGTGCCCCGAGACCCCAGGGATCCCGGAGACCCTATGTAGAATAAGCGGTACAGAAAATGGATGGATGGATGGATGGATGGATATTAATACATTATCGTTTCTATAGCAACAACTAACACATGGACAATGTAACATTTATGTATCATTGACGGAAGGAGTGTCCAATGTCAGTACTTTGTAACTGGAGAAAAAAAAAGTAAACTATAGCGTGGCTATTCTTTAATGAGTAAGTAAAATTAGCTTTTTTAGAATTGCTGTGGTTCAAGAGGAATAAAACCCTTCAGCATGTGCTGTTATTGGAAAGTAATCAACAACAGGGTGATGCAGTCCTGTGTAATAATAGACCTGTATAGCATCCTGCTCATTCATCATTATTACAGTATTTGTCTTTGCAATGCTGATATATCGCAGAGGGCCGAAGTAGTGAAACAACTCCTCTGATTAATCTTTAAATGTTTTATCGTGTGTTGTGATCATCCTGAACGATCTCAGATGCTCCAGATGAGAATTTGAGCGTTTGGCTGAATCACAGCACTGAGACGATCCAGCGAATGAGTGATGGTATGAATAAAAGGCTTCTTTTTTTATCAAATTAAAACGGAGAATTTTCCCAACATAGCAGATCGTTTTGGAGCGCTCTTTAACCTCTGGAATCCTCCCCTGCATCGCTGGTATTAGCTTTGAAGTTTCATCCTGGCAACTCGAACCATTTCAGTCATCCAACAGCCTCTAATCTCGTCAGTCCAAAAGCAAAGCAGTCCAAGATTAGTGTGTGGAACTTATTCGACACCTCTCTCTCTCTCTCTTTCTCTCTCTCTCTCTCTCTCTCTCTCTCTCTCTTTCTCTCTCTCTCTCTCTCTCTATATATATATCTTTCTATATCTCCCTCTCTCTATCTCTCTCTATATATCTCCCTCTCTCTCCCTCTCTCTCTGCCTCTCTCTCTCTCTCTATATATATATCTTTCTATATCTCCCTCTCTCTATCTCTCTCTATATATCTCCCTCTCTCTCCCTCTCTCTCTGCCTCTCTCTCTCTCTCTCTCTCTCTCTCTCTATATATATATATCTATATATATCGCTTTCTCTCTCTCTCTCTCTCTCTCTCTCTCTCTCTCTTCCTCCCAATTTCTCCTCCTGTATCTCTTGGTAAATAAATTAGAAAGCTTGTCAAGTTACACTGTAGCTCAACTCTCTCGATTATGATTGGTCAGAACGTATTTATTCATTTTCTACAACAGCCGTTCTGACGGGTTTATATTAATGTGCCGAGTCTGTAACGTTATTTCTATAGTAACAACTTACACAGGGATGTTTACGATGGACGCTCCATCTAATCAGATTAAAAACAAAACAAAAACGTTATTGAAATGGTCACATTTTCTGTAAGGATACATTGATTTAGTATATATGGAAGGAGTCTCCAATAATAACTTTGCATTTTTAAACAGTTTACACTTTCCGGTTTGTTTCTCTGTGAGATGACAAGCTGTGTTTTTTTTTGTCTTGTCAACTTAAAGAGAAAGAACAAGAGAGTCTAGCGAGGGAGCTACTGTTTATATCTGTTATCATGTATGTAATGTAAGTGGTAACTTGTTTTACAGATGTCCCAATAGAATGAGAACTGGATAAAGAGTAAGACATGCTTTAATAAATGAAAAATGGTGATTTGGCTGTGGTGTGAGATAATTATATATTGTCTGTGCACGCTAGCACGTTCGCCTCACACCTCCAGGGTCGGGGGTTCGATTCCCGCCACTGCCCTGTGTGTGCGGAGTTTGCATGTTCTCCACGTGCGGTTTCCTCCGGGTACTCCGGTTTCCTCCCCCAGTCCAAAGACATGCATGGTAGGGTTAGGGTTAGTGTCCGAATGAGTGTGTGAATGTGTGTGTGATTGTGCACCCCATCCAGGGTGTACCCCGCCTTGTACCCCATGCTCCCTGGAATAGGCTCCACTCTCCCGAAGACCCTGTAGGATAAACGGTATAGAAAATGGATGGATGGATGGATGGATGGATATATTGCCAATACTGAATACAATTTATAACGACAAGTATTGTGATGATGTGTGTGTATTACAGAGAAGAATGTCCTGACAATAAGATTTTAACAGTGGAGTATCCGTGTATCAGAGCAGGAGGAGAGCGTGGCACATGCCTCAGGTAAGCTCTGATCTTAATCATTTGACATCACACACATTAAAGAATAATTATGATGTCATACTACTGTATATAAAGATGTATTGAAGATGTTGGGTGTCTTTGCATACCAATAAATATTACAACCCCAATATCCAAAAAAGCTGGGACGCTACGTAAAACGTAACTTTAAATAAGTGTAAAACACTGCTACTCATTACAATCAACTGGTTACAATAGAGACACCATGCTGAGGGCATTTTGTAAACCTGTTGTTTTGGCTAGGATTTTTCTCACTCTACTTCTTGTTCTTCTTCATCATCATCTTAAGATTATTTGCATAGATTTGCATGAAACCTGAAAGCCATTTCAGGACAACGTGAGCAGTTTTTTCATCTCTGGTCTCTTTAGTGTTCTATGCATCTTTTCAGGAACAACGATTTTGTGTCAAATGAAGTTTTGGTGACATAAGGTTGCGTAATTGTGTTTTCAGTTGTCATTAAAGGCTTATGTAGCTAACGTTGGTGTCATGTTTCACTATAAATACCAGTCTTGTGTGAAGTTTAGTGTTACTCGAAAGCAATTCCTGTTGTCCAAGATTACAGTCAAGATAATATATCCTTAAGCGTATATGTCTGCATTGAAGTCGACTTAAACAGACTGTTGATATTTCAAGCTCCAGATGTTATCTGTGACAAATCCCATTTTCAGAGTCAAGAGCAAAAACAGACGCCTCAGAGCCACCACCTCATTTATTTCTCTCATGCCATCAAACCTTCATCCTAATACATTAGTGAGTATTGAGCAGAGATGTAGGAGTCTGGCTGAGAAGAGCATCTGTTTACTGTCAGGGTTAACTCCAACATGGTTTGTATATCGTTTAATCTAACTGACCTCTATGGATTCAAAGGGTACGTGGTGGGGGGAATTTTAGGGACCAAAGCACTGGTGATTGGATATATAAATGCCTGTTTCTTGGAAATTATAAGTCTGATTGAGCTGAAATTTGGTGTATTGCATATTTCTCCTAATTTGTACATAATATTCTAATGCTAAATCGATTACTTCAAAAACATGGTTGCCATCAGCCAATCAGATTTCAGCATGTGTTTGACAGGTTTAGCATCGAGCCACTATCATGAAACGTGAACAGTATGTTCATCGATCTGTCATCTCTTTAGTGTTCTATGCAAATTTGCGAGAACTGGCCACTGGAGGCACTACTAGGGAAAGGTGCTTGGACCCCGCAGATCACCGCTTTTTATTTCTACTTGTGGTTGTTTTTCGTTTCTTTCACTTTTACTCTCTCCCAAGCGGTAGACTGATATGGTTTGACGATGGTGAGACGCTTGAATCTTGTTTTAATTAGAGTTGCGTGAAACTCAGCAGCTTGACAGAGTGATGTTTAAACTCTGGAAGTGTTTGTAACCAACAGTATCTTCCAGAAACCTCACAGAAGGAACTTATAAAGCACCTGGAGATGATGAGTCTATTTGGACCATCTGTCGTTCAGGACTGAAAGAACTGACCAGCTGCTTCATTTATATTCTGCTGAAGATTTACGTGAAACGCATATTTCTACACTTGGTGATCCTGCTGATTTATTAAAAGTTTTGTGTGTGTGTGTGTGTGTGACATCAGAGATAGAAAATACGAACATGGCAGCAAGGTAGAATTTAACATTTAAAATGTCTTTACCATGCAGTGTATCACCAACACACACTTAATAACGATCAGAATCAATGCATACATGACAAAATAGAAATGATCAAATTCAACCGAGCACTGCAATTTAATAAAATATCTTTTTAAAAACAGATGCTTTGTAGGCTTTGTTTTGCTCATTCATAATTAAAGGATTTACCAACACAAAGCTCTTTCTAGTCCGCACACACTAGCTAATATTAACATTATATAACATAACTGTTGTTATGGTTTGTTAAGGTTGTCTACTGATAGACAATAACTGCACTCTCTACTGTTTTGTGCTTTCCAATCTAATTAAAATGAATATTTCAAGCATATTGGTGCTTAAATTGTTATTTATTAACGTGCTTGCGAGTCAGAGTAACGGCTTGTACTCTTTAGTGTATTATTCTGTTGTATATTTCCTGTAATTCTTTCTCCATTCTGGCATGTCTCGTTGGGTTATCTTTGTATGATTGAACCTCTTATGTCCTGAGTCCTGGGCCAGGTATTTTCCTGCATCATTTATCGCAGCGTGGCCTCAGACAGCACCTGTCTCTGTGCCATACACTCCTGTCTTACAGTTTCATTCTCATCCAAGAAGCATTTACTCAAGATGATGGCTGTGTATACAAAGGGAACATTTGGACATAATGAATGATGTTTAATCCAAGTAGAAATGAGAGAAAGCCTTTTATTTATGCAGCCAGTAATGCAGTTGTTTGTGCCGTGAGAGTGCAAGTGAAAAAGGACAGAACTTGTGTAGGAATTTTATTCTCAGAAGAAATTAGTTGGATCCCCGAGGGTCGCAATGGGCGACGTTGTGGTGTGTGATAGTAAGACTATTGTGTATCATAAATGAAGTGAGGAGATGAAACCCAGACTTTTCTGTTTAAAGTGTGTGTGTGTGTGTGTGTGTGAGTGAGTGAGTGGGATGTGAGGGGGGTATGTTGTTTTTTAATTTGATGAACGTTGGAGCTGCAAAATGACATTGCAGTTTTAGTAAGTGCAAATGTTAAAGTCATTAGAACTTGTGATTAGGAACAACGATTCCAGAGCACAATGAATTCTGACTCACAAACCTCGTGCTAGCACGTAACAACCATGGGCTTCCTCTCTGGATCTGAAAATAAAGCTAATTAATGCCTACAATGCTGGGGAAGGCTATAAAAAGATAGCAAAGTGGTTCGTTCCAACTCTCAATTTTCACTGTCTGAAATGTCATTAAGAAATGGCAGTTAAGGGGAACTGTGGAAGTCAAGGAAACAGTTGAAAGACCAAGAAATCTCTCACACAGAACTACTGGTATATTGGGCAGAAGGGCAAAGCAAATGTCCCAAGCACTGCTAAAGACCTGCAGCAAAGTTAAGCTGACACAAGAGTGGTGGTGCACCAATCTACTGTGCAGAGTTACTTGCACAAACATGCTCTGCATGGAAGAGTCATCAGAAGGAAACCTTACTTCATCACAAAAGTCAGTGTATGAAGCATGCAAAGCAATGTCTAGGTAAGCCAGAGGCATTTTGTAAACAAATTATTGTGAACTGATGGCGGGAAAAAAAAAAAGTACTATTTGGCTACAATCACCAAAGGTCTGTTTGGTGAAAAAAAGAGCAGCATTTGATGAACTATTAAGCATATGGCTGGACGTGTCATGCTTTGGGGTTTTGTGATAGCCAGTGGCTCAAGAAACTTTGCACAGGTAGATGTGCCACAGTCAGTCAAGAAGCCAAAGTTGAAAAGGGGCTGGATTTGACAACAGGACAGTGAATCGAAACATAACTCAAAATCTACCATGGAGTACTTCAGGAAATGCAAGCTGGAGCGTTTGATTGGCCTTACAGACCTTGAACATAATTGAAAATCTGTGTGTAAATCTTAAACATACTGTGCAGGCAAGATCACCCAGGAATATCTTATAACTAGAAACATTCTGCAAAGAAGAGTACAAACAGCATTCGCCAGTAGTGATACCTGCCAAAGGAGGTATTACTACTGTAAGTCTCTCTCTCTCTCTCTCGCTCTCGCTCTCTCGTCATGTGTCAGATGTGTATGATGGTGTGTTTCCTGTAGAAAACTCCCCCTGAGTACTGCGTGATGTTTGATCCAGATGAAGTGAAGTTGCCCCTGGCAGGGGGAGCTTGTGTAAAACCAGGAACCGCTGCTGTAAAGGGCTCCACACAGGAAATGAGAAGCAGAGAGAAGCTGCTAGCGTTCGCACCCTCTGACTTTTATGTGGGTTTAAGGGGTGTCTCATGTCACAGGCTGATCAGAACTCCGTAACTGATCTGGAGAGACGTATCGAGGTGAGAAGAAAAGGTGTTGAGGGAAATGGGAGATTTTTAGGAGCTACGTGTCTGATTCTCATAAACTCGCGCCGTAATTATTGGTACTCACATCACCTAGGAACGCCGTATTAAAGATTTTTCCATCCAGTAAAATTTTGATATATATTATATTTAATTTATAGTAAAAACTCACTGAAACACCATGAAATCTTTGAACGGAAGCTTCAAAAGGGTAATGGCTCATCCTTAAACTCCCTCACTTGCAGTTTATTTTGCTGGATTTAGGAGTTCTGGACTGTTGGCATTGCTGATCCGGAATATTATTTGTTAAACCGCTGCTCTTTGAAATGTCCTCGTTAAGAGACGATGTTTTGTCATAACTGAGAATTCGAATCGTGGATTTCGTTGTATGGATTTCATTTTATACTGTGAAACGCGACAAATATCAGGAAAAAGTCAAATATAGTGAAAGTATATCGACTAACGAATTTCTTGACATGATAACGAACCACAATCGTCTTTAGACAACAGGAACGGCACAGAAGTATGAATATGAATATGCAAATTCGAAGGGCTCCAAATCCTGCATGTCCACTCAGATCCCTCAGATTAATTGGTGCCATAAAGAACAAATCCTCTTTAGAAACTTATTGAAGGAATAAATCACGTAAGGGGTCGACCCTGCAGTCGATGATTTTGCAATAAATGCATGTCTAAATGCTTTATTTATTAAAGGATGACACGTTGTACTTTTTGTCCATTTATTGTTACATTTAATGCTTTGGAAACAAATGCCTTCCTGTTATTATTTACACCCATAAACAAACATTCACAATCTTTGTCTTGAAGTCAATAGGACAAAAAGACAGCTTGTCACGTGACTAAAGTCCATCATCCTGAAAACTGAACACGGAAACAATTCTCCGAGGGCTCATAAAATCTGATTTCCAAACAGTTGATCAAATTATCAGGAAAATCTTTTATACATTTTATTCTATGCATGTACATACACGCACTTTCTCTCTCTCTCTCTCTCTCTCTCTCTCAGTAACAGATCTGTGTCACTCCTTGCTAGAGCTGTCACTCAAAATTATTCTCTCACAGACACTCCTGTTTTGCTTAATTCTCTTCCCGCCAAACCTGTCTTGCTGGCACTGCTAGATCAGTCAGAGTTAGGGCCGAATTCCTTATCTTTTATTTACCTCCCTCTCCCTCTGTCGAGCCACACATGATTTTATGGAGACGCCAGTGATCCTGACCCTTTCTGCTCTCCGGACTTGCCTGATCCATCCTGATGCCCTACTTCTTGATGGAGCTCTCATCAACTGGAGGCTAAATCCTGGAGATTGATGAGAATGGTACCGCTTGGAGTACCACGGAAATGGTTTTGGACCTCAATTCCACATGGACGTTCTCGCTGTGGTTGCTGGGACTACGGTTGCCGCGATGGCCTTGGGACTGCGATTACCACATGCAGTTTTACACTCGGATCTCCTTTAGTGAACAGTGGACTAGTTCAACAAACAGACTTCATATAAACACCATAATGAACTTTCCTTTACTTTCACACTATCCGTCGTGACCCAGATGAGGACGGGTTCCCTTCTGAGTCTGGTTCCTCTCAAGGTTTCTTCCTCATATCATCTTAGGGAGTTTTTCCTCGCCACCGTCACCACCGGCTCGCTCAATAGCGATAAATTCACACACTTAAAATCCGTATCCTGTGTTTATATGTTTCTGTAAAGCTGCTTTGAGACAATGTCCATCGTTAAAAGTGCCACACAAATAAAATTGAATTGAAGTGAATGCGGCGTGGTGTTGAACTAAAGACTGTGTGTGTGCGTGCTTATTGATTTGCAATTGTTCACTTTAGTGATTTAGTGTGTGTCACTGATCCGTCGTTAAGGAACTCAGACATTCCCCCCAGTTGATTAGTCATTAGTTTGGACTTTCTCTTTCCTTGTCCATGGGGAAAACTCCTGTTAACTCCACTCAGAGCAGAGTGCACCCTCTCGTCTCTCTTTGGTGCGCTGCTCGTTCTTTGATCCTAATCTCCCAATCCCTTCATCCATCCATCTCCTTCTCCATCGGTCGTGTGTGTGTTTTGATGGAGGTCACATTCCAGTGACAGCAGGACGGCAGGGTCGGAGCCGTCTGTCAGGATCGGAGCTGGTTCTGATTTGTTCTCGTTATCTTACACACCAAGAACTTGCGTTATGTTTTTTTTTCAAAATTGGACGTTTTCAGGATGTTCGGGAAACCTTGTTCTGATTTCTCCTGTTTTCATTTCTCATGGCAGTGGTAAAACGTAAACAAGACATGCTAACGAACACGAACGCATCGATATTGCCTTATCGAAGACGTAAGCACAGAGTAGTCATTTTCATTGCTATTTTCATTACTAACCCGGATCACAAACTATTCGACCCACTGCACTATTTAATATGAACACAATGCCAAATCATCAGTTTATAATTTCTAAGTTCTCTTAGTTTGTACTGCCATTCGTAGATAAACTGCTGTAGGTCAAGTTACACTGTTTAAGTTGAATGACTTCAGTATTTCTGCACAGTAGGCTCCATTGTGCCATTATGTTATCAGGACGTCACAGTGTGTGTATTTGACGGATGCTGTGAACGCTCTGCTTTTGAAATGACTACTGAAAGGTCCGGACCTCGGTGTCCTCGTAGCTACTTGTGACCACGATCGCATCGCAGGTCTATCAATGGAGAATCTTCATTATGTACAGTAATTTGACATGGAGAACATCAGACAATCCGCTGTAGGATTCCAGCCAAAATTTTTTTTTAAAAAAATCAGTTTGCATTCACATTTATTTGTTTCACAGACATTTGTATCCAAAGTGAGTTTCAATTCCCAAGCCAAACACAGAGCAGAACAGCTGAGCGTCAGTGGACATGGACCAGTCGCGACTCTGTGACAGTCCTGGGATTTAAACAGGAGCTTCTTCACTTGCTTCAGTGAACAATCTCATCTGGAAACCCAATAACTTCTGCTGTGATCATAAAGACCATGATGTTCACCCTTAGTACTGTTTGACTTTGTAGTATACAACTGTAAAAGACTCATGATCTATAACCCCTCTATCTGGTGTCACTTAGAAATGGATGAGTTCCCTTTTGATCCTGGTTCCTCGGAAGATTTCTTCTCCACATCGCCTCACATCGGACTCGCTACTGTCACCTCTGGCTTGTTCATTAGCGATCCAGATTCCTATAAATCTGCTTTGTGAAAGCTCTACACAAATAAAACTGAACTGAATTGTAACCCATGGACGATACCCGCTGAGCCACCACAGCCCCCGTTCTAGAAACTTCAGTCCCATCCAGACACTGTTATAAATCTCCCAATGGCCAAGTTCAGCTCTTTCTGTGACTTCTGTCAGCATGCCAGAGTGCCAAGTGATCATGTATAAAGGGTTACTGATTATTACGAAATGCAGTGTCTGAGTAGAAATACCCAGCTCCAGCTGTTATTGCAAAATATAACCCTTACACTGTAAGGACGGCTGATTGCCTACAGATGTCTGCGCAACCTTTTACAAACCGCACCATAAAAACGAAGCTGTAAAATAAAACTTTGTATAAACCTGCAACAATAAGCACAATTTATTACATCTAAACCCTTTCATTTCAATTTTCCTGGAGTGCTTTTTAGCAAAGCTAAACTACACACTAAGGTGCTAAATCATGCTAGAGGCAAGAATTTCTTTTCCCCCAAAGTAACAATAAACTCAAAAGCATGGTGAGTCAACTTGTCTTAGATGGTTCTGATTATTCACACGAAGGTCCAGTTTGTTAACACAGTGCTAAATTCTTTTTTCTTTTT